>NC_133658.1:183033109-183333109 GCF_037893015.1 Macrotis lagotis | reverse complement strand
CCAACTAACTTTTGAAATGAATTTGACCATATAGACAGTATTTCATACAGTCTCCCATTTCTTCCAAGCAAAGGGAGGGGGACATAATGGAAATATTATATTTTATGATATCAGGCCCTGTGCATTTGACCTGGAATCAAATAGAGTAAACTCAATACCCACCTCCAAGTTTTTGAATTGAAAAAGAGTTCTATTTACAATAATAACCACAAATAAGCATACCATGACAATGAATTCCAAATGGCAGCTCTTTTGTTGAATGAATAAGATATGACTATTAGCACTGGCCCTTACCCCTTAATATGCTATGCAACACCTTCATAGAATTTTTACTGTGACTTTTATTTATCAAGAAATTTAGATCTAATTTTCAGAGGCATACTTTTATTCCTTGAGTTTTATGATAATTCTGAATAATAATACATATATTATGTATCACATTAAAGGAAAGACATAAGTTTTAAAAATCAAGAAGACTTAAAAATATATAATTTGTTTGGGGATTTTTAATCCTTTAAAAAATGAATAAACCTAAAAAAGACAAGTGCATCAAAGCTATAATTTAATTTGTGTCAATGTAAAGATCATTAGAATTTTAAGGAAAAGACATGTAGAATTGCTGGATACATTTTTGTAAATCATTATTTTCTCTTAAACCAATTATTACAATAATATAACAACAGCATAGGAATGTGAATTCCAGTCAGGAAAATATTCATTGCAGCAAGCTACAATAGAATCCTCTCATGTTGTCCTCAGTCTAATCTTTACTTTTAGATATCCAGTATACAACTGACAGACTTCAATTTCCTGAAAGAGAATTTAGCTTTTCTCCCATTCTACCTTCCACAGAGAAGCTTTAATCTTATGTGTTGCATAATTAAAAAATTGAAGAATGTTCACTGAAATGGTAAAAGAAAGTAGAACCTGTCAAAAAATGGGAAGTTTTACTCGAGTAAAGGGGTGTGAAATTGCCAAACTTTTACTTCATCCAAAACTGTTATAACACTGAGAGAAAAATTGGCTAATTTTCTATCTTTTCATAGATGCTCCATTGATTTCCATTTGACCAGTTTTATAGATGAGTTTGTTTTGGTTTTGTGAGTTTATATCATCTCCTATGCTGCCATTATCTTGGATTCACCAGAATGAAAATTGTTTTCTTCAGCAGAATTTGAATAATAGTAAAATCTATTTATAAGCATCTCATCTTTTCTGTTTTGGAGGTGATCTTATTTTTGATGTTTGACTCCTTTTCCACGAGGGGAATAAAAACAAGAGGGAGCCATCCATTAGTCTGGCAAGGGACAAAGACCAAGATAGACCCCAATGCAAAGTCAAGAGTCCTTTTAGTAGTTCAAATAAAGGGCCTGCACTCCAGCAGAGAGTTTTCATAACCTGAACTGGGTCCTTGGGGTTATAATTTTACTGATCTTTCCATAACTATATTTCTCTGCCTATTCTGCATATGATAATGACTCTGTGGACTTTGAGGTTAGTCCTGGCAAAGAATTATGTGCCTCTTATCCAAAATTTAACCTCATTTTGTAGCCACTAATATGCTCCAAAGCTTTTCCATATCTATTATCTTACTGTGATCCTTTCAGTGTTTTTAGAGCATGGTTTCCAATCTCTCCATACCTTTGAAAATGTATTTTGACGTTCCTTGTAAGACCTTAGGCAACTCATTCTAGTCCTTCATTTCCTTATAATTAAAATTAGTAGGGCAGATTGGATCATTTGAAAGATTTCTTTGCATTCTGATGATTTATGTGAATCTTGTCAAATTTTCCCCTTTCCTCAAACTTAAATTGTCCTCTTCATATTTATGTCTATTTTGTTTGAGATAAGATTTATCTATAATGAGTTCTCTACTTCCTACTCCATTACCTCAAAACTTCTAATCAGTTTTTCAAACAAGCATATATTCATAGAATTCCAGAGGTGAAGAGGATTGAAGATAACCAGCTAGTCCAAGTTCAGCATCTCTAAGAATTGGTGATAGTCTTTTACTTTTAAGACTTCCAGTAATTTGGAATTTACTACTTCCAAGGATGGCTCATTCCCTTTGATGACAGTTTTAAACACTAAACAATTTAATATACATTACATTAAATCTTAATTTAATGTTCTACAGATTTCATCTATAGCTGCAAGTTCTGTTTTCTTATGGCAAGAAAATAAGTTGAACATTCTTTCCTGTGATACTTTTTCAAATCTTTTTAAGTAGCTATTTTTTCCCCAATTAAGGTTTTTCTTCTCCAGGTCATATATGTATAAGTCCTTCAACCATTCTCATATGATATAATTTCAAGTCCCATAACATCCTAATTGTATTTCTTTTGACCCTTATTGGCTTTCCAGTTTCCCTTCTAAAGAGTAATGTAGTACTGTGTACAATAATCATGATATGGTATGATCAATGCAAAGTAGAGAAAGGTTATTATTATCATCCTCCTTCTGGACATTATGTTTTTCTTCCTGCTTTCTAAGATTGCACTGTGTTTTATTTTATTTTATTTTTTGTTTTGTGTTTTTTTGTCTGTCATATCATACTTTTGACTCAAAGATATATATCATCACAGATCTGTATATATTTTTTACATGAGCCACTTCATTGTACCACATCTTATACTTTGGTCATTCATCTTTTGAATTAATGAAAGGAAAATAGACTTTAAAAAATTGAAGATGACAGTGAAGGATGATCAAAATTGCTCATACACTCAGAGAGAAAGAACATATAATGACAGGCAATGGTGACAGAGCATTATAAAAGCAGATTTTAATGCCAATAAACTAAAACCAAATTATAAATCAATAAAAAATAGTTATAAGGTGATAAATGCTGTAGGTACAAACTAAAAATGAAATAGCCCATGTTCTCAAGGTACTTATATTCAGGAGTGGTATATACATAAAGAAATATATATATGTATATATATATATATATATTTTGTTGTAGCTAATTATAAATTCCTGCATTTGACATTAAAAAAATCAATTTTTTCAGTATCAGAAACAGAAGACCTAGTTTGACAGAGATTTTTGTGAAAAACAAACAAACAAACAAAGAAACAAACAAACAAACCCTGGGGTTTTAATTGACTGACTTGTGGCCAGATAATAATATAGACATAAATATACATATAAATAATGATATTTTCATCCTCTTCACTACTGTGATCATATTTAGAGTACTGTGCTTATTTGAGAGAGATACATTGTAAGATATTTTGAAATTCTAGAAGTCTAGAAATCTATTCTATGAACAATGGTTGAAGGAAATATAGGTATTCAACTTAGAGAAGACAGAAAATATGAGAGGTCTATAAATAATGACAAGCTTTGAAAAAAAATCTAGTAGTATTCTGTTTTGTGGTTTAGGGTGGAATTGAAATCCAATGGATTGGATTCATAAGTATGCTCAAGTTGAGTAAAAAATTTTTAGCAAGGGGACAGCTAGATGTCACCCTGGATAGAGCACTAGTCCTGGAGCCAGGAAGACCTGAGTTCAAATTTGACCTCATTAAATCTTATAACCTTTGGCCAAGTTACTTAACCACATTTTCTTGCCAAAAAAAAAAAAAAATTGGAGCAGGGTACATTAGTTTATTAGATTAGAAAAAAATCAAACATTGGGTATTTATGTACAAAGCATTGTTAAGTGCTGGAAATACAAATATAAGGGGAAAAAAGTCCCTTTCTTCAAGGAACTCTGTTGGGAAAGATAATTTATAAAAAGGGTTTTGAAAAGGGAGTGAGTAGGGAAGTAAGGGGGCTAAGGTGGAAAAATAGTCCTGAGAATTAGAACCTAATGAGTTGAGCATGCTTTGCATAGTGTATATTCTCAAATGGAAGTTTTAAGGAGTTAAAGCTCTCCAATAAAAAGACTGGATACATCATGGAAGAGTGAGCTCTTTATCCCTGGAAACATGGTTATGACTATCCATCATGAGTATGAGATTCCTAAATAAGGTTTCAACTTGAATTAACTTCTATGGCCCTGACATATGTCTTTTATCTGAGGTCCTTTACAATACCCCTATTAGAATGGGAGTTCCCATAGAGCAGGGATTGTTTTTATTTTCTTAGGCTTTAGATATTCCTTAACATATAATAGGTACTTAAGAAATGTTTATCAACTAATTTAGTTATGTGCAGATATAAAATTCACTATTTCAGAAGATACATATATACCTATACATAAATAGATATATATGTAATAGAATTAATATATATTAATGTAATGAATATAATATATAAAATTTAAAAGATATATAAAAAATAAATATAATAATAAGCTTTAAAGTCAAAACAATTGACTTTATTTTTGTTGACATGGACCTCAAGAATTACTTTTATTAATTCAGGCATCTTATTATACATTTATTTAGTCATAGATGTTGAGATTGTGTATATATGTACATTTATACATAAACACACACATATATGTACACAATGAAACTTGAAAATAAATTGTATGTCTCATATCTATGTAAGGTCAAAGATGTTCATCATGATAAAGTTGGCCAATAAGGATGATTTTTTTTTTCAGAGTTCCTCAGAGCATTTATTTCTAAGATGGGTCATGAATCATCCACATGCATGCATGCATGTATACATATATAGGCACACACATATGCATGCATACACACATGTGTGTGTGTCCTATTGCCAACTGTTGATATTCCAAGGTTTTTGACTATTGATGTATCCTTTAAACATAGGTAAAATTGGAATTTCTGACAAGGTATATATCTTTTCAATGTTTTCAACTTTTTTTCAGCATTGCAACTTTAGGAGTCATGTGAATAGTCAACATATATTAAATAAAAAGAACTCCCTTTCTTAACACTCGGTCATTATTTATTGTTTGTTTATGATTTCTGTGATCATGATTATGGAAACCAGATCATCCTAAAATAGACTTTTCTTTATGTTTGCCAGATGCAAGTGGAACTTGACCAGGAATATCAAGACAAATTCAAAAGGCTACCCCTGGAAATTCTGGAATTTGTACAAGACGCCATGAAGGGAAAGATCAGCGAAGATGGCAATCACAGTTCAGTTTCTTCTTCTCACACCTCAGATAGCAGCAAAGTGAATCACAAATCTCCCCCAAATGAGGAAGAACTGGAAGAAGACAATCCAGAAAGAGTGTTTGATACTCCCCTCTAATTATACCCCCATAATCCTCAAGCAGGAGCCACATCTTCCCAAATCTTGGTCTTCCCCCCCCCGCCCCCCCTCTTATTGTGAGCATGGAGCAGCTGCTGTTAACAAGAGTCTTTGCTTTATACAATACATATCTTTTGAAGGAGTCTTTTTGGCAAAGTGATATGCAGAAGTCTTCATTCTCACTCCTCACTTAATCATGCTGAAACATCCTGAAAGTCTATTGAAAGAAATAAGGTGTATACCATACAGATTTATAGATATTTACTTTGAAAGTAAGTCAGAATGGCCCATATGAACCATTGAGACTATTTAACAAAGAAAATCATTTGCTGGTTTCTGTTTGAACTTGGGAGTGAAGTATTCTAAATCAATGCAGAGAGTGACAGAAATGTGCAATGCTATTTAATGACATGTAACAGCCATATTTGAGCTCTTCATTCTAACTGCCTGTCAACAGCCATATCATCAGTTTAATATTTGCTTTAAGATGTTTTATCTTCTTTGCTTTGCAAGCACTGGAGGCTTGCTGTTTTGATATTATGTTTATCATAGAGGTAAAATTTATTTGCTGCTGAAAATTTCTTTACAAAAAACAGTGGTGATTTTTAAAATATTTTTACTTTAAACACAGAAGGCTTAATTTGATTATTTCCAGATGCAGCCAAACCAATGGTCTAAATCAGTAAAAAACATATCAGTATAGTTTCTTAGGGTCTATTTTAGGTATCAATCCAGATAACTGCATAACTAAGTGGATTCTGATATCTCCACAGATTTTGAGACTGTTTCTACACACGAATATAGTTTTACCATTTAGATTCAAAGGTCATGTACTCACTAGCTGTAGGACTAAATGTATCGATCAAACAGTTGGCAAATAATTGGCCTCTGAATCAAAAGAATAAAACCACAGTGAATATGTACACACAGTCATAGTGAACAGACTGTGGTGAGTCATAGTGATTATAGACTAGTTCCGACTTTCTATGGTTCTTTTATTTTGAGGTATAGAGAAAATGAATAAATATTTATCTAGAGAATACACACAGACCCATATATAAAAATATATATATACATATATAAATATATCTTGTATCCACAAAAAATAAACACAAAGAACATGTGTATAGTTATACACATTCATATATATGTGGATATATTTATTATTTGGCAGTGAACCCAACCTCATGTATAATAAATAAAATTCAGGTTTAAGTGGGTAGGGAAAATAAGTTTCTAATATCTTGATTATGTAGATATTAAATTATTTTAAAATATTAAGAAAACCATTTTTTGTCACTGGTGGTTTAAAGTAGTGTTTTCTTAGAATATAAAATACACTCATACTTTGCGGGCTCTAAATAATTGATTTCAAGGGTTAGTTTTCAAGAGTCTTTCTACTTGTTTAAAGTGGATATAACAGAATAGAAAAGAGAATGACAATATTGGAAATATTTTATCTCCTATCGTTTTCTTTTGCCTGAACTAAAATTCAGTTTTACTAAGCTTTGAAAATGAAGCCCATCCTTTGAATGCTTTACATATAATTTAATCCATTGAACCATATTTTAATGTGATCAAAGATTAAGAATCATCTGTATTTGTAAATTGTTAAACTACAAAAAGCAAGCCAATCACTTGGTAAAGATGATCAAATTATTATATTTGAATGTTTAATGGGGTCAACATGTTTTTAAATAAAAAATTGAAACATTTATAAATCAACTGTTATTGTTGTTGTTCCATACCTATGATTTCATTGGAATGAGGGAACTCCCTCAACTGATCAGCAGATTTTCAGTAATTTATAGTATTATAGACACTGGGAGACTAGGTGACTTGTCCAGGGTTACACAACTACTAAGGGACAGGGCTTGAACTCAGGTCTTTCTTCCTCCAAGGGCAAAGCTCTAGTCAGTATACCACACTGCCATTCCATTAAAATAATATTTAGCTTAAACCTATAGAAGATACTCCCCTTATGTTTTATTGCAATTACAGTAGTTATCTTTGACAGGAGCAAAGTAAAGCAAAGCAATTTAATACCCTGAAAACATTTATGCTTGTTAACTGTCATTCCCTCAGGATTTAATATTTCTGTGCACCTTATATTATTTAAATTTAAGCAATAACTACTAGTCAATATTCAGTTTCAATCAAAATTGAGCTTACTTCAAATCTTTAAAAATAATTTTTTAAAAACAACTTTAATATGATAGAGGGAGTCACTGATCTTTCAAGATGATTGTATTTTGAACTAAATTACTTTGATTCAATGAATAAAACTACCACTAAGGAAAAAGAAAATTCTTTATAAAGCTTTCTACTTTGGCACTTTGAAGATAAAGAGAATGATCATAAAGAAGCTATATTGGTCTCCTCAATGCTCCATTTTCTAACAGAATTCCAGATTACCTGAACGATAGATAAGCTAATAAGGATATTCATAATACCACAGCATTATAATGAGTACTGATAGTGCTGAATTTTAGTCTGGAAATAGACTAAGGCTGAGTAATTTTTGATTTATACAAAAACAGTTCAGTTACACAAAACAATTCAGTTAGTTGGTTTTCCATATCTTAACCACTGTAGCTTTTTGCAATATGTTTGTATTTGACCATTTACTGTAATCACATTTTTTATAACTGTACAGTGATACTTTTTGCAGTTGTAGGGTAGTGTGTAACACTGTATATCTTGCATTGTTGAAACTATAACAGTGATACAAATATCATTTAATAATATTAATATGACTTGAAATAGACTAAGATGAAGAAAAAGGGGTCTTTATGATGTGTGGTCTTGTGCCTTTATGTATTTGCCTTGTTCTGTGTTGAATGTATGAAATTCTGTACTGTGGATGTTTCTCTAATAGACAGTAGAGCCTTGCATTTACTTAGATTGTGCTCTTCAGTTATCTTTACACTACTGAAAATAGTGTGGTTTTGACAGTGTGAACAAAATTTTCAAAGTTCCAATGAAATGCCAGACATTTTTGGATTTAACAGTTTCATTATTGCCACATATTAATACATGTGTATTAGTTAAGCAATCATTGGATGATTTCTAAAGGAACGTTTGCGTTTCTTTGACTTTAATGTTGCTCTTGTACATTGTATCAATATTGTCTGTGATGGATTGGACTTTGTGATTTTTGCCTTTTAAGAAAAAATAGGACAAACTATTTGAGCTAATAAAATGTACATATTTTGGTTTATCAAACTCAAATTGTTTAAAATGCATAATTCACATTTTTGTAATAATTCTATGCAATTTTGTGGCATGACGTTTCTTCCACTTGTAATTTTATGTGCTTTCATCAACAGTTCCAAAGGAAAAAATAAAAAATTTCTTAACACAAGATAACTGCTATTTTTCAGTGTTCTAGACATTATGACCAATTCCCCTTTCAGAAGCAAGAACAATGGCAGCAGGTTTTAGATTTTCTTTGAAAGTCCTCGTAAGGGCAGCTTGGTGGTACAAGTGGGTAGAGCAACAGACCTGGAGTCATGAGGACCTGAGTTCAAATCTGGTCTCCTACACTTAGTAATTGCCTAGCTTGTGTGACCTTGGACAAGCCACCTAACCCACTGCCTCGCAAAAACCAAAAAAAAAGAAATAAAGTTCTCATAAGAATAACTTGTTAAATATCTTTGCCAAATGGTCATCCAACTTTTCACTGATGATTTTCAAGGAGAGGGTATTCACTACCTCAAAAGCCTAAAACTTCTCAAATCTTCTACCCATTGCTCCTGTGTGCCATTTTATATACATGTATAAATTCGTTATTGATTCTGAATGTCAAATTTTTGTTAGTGAAATTTCATTCATATATTTCCCAACTTCATATATTTTCTTCTGATTCTTACTTTTCTTTAACATATATTATTTTTATAACTTTTTCTTTGACCTATTTAAATACATTATTGATAATGAAAAAGGAATATAGATAGAAGACACCAATTTAAATAATATGTAGAAATTTAACCAACATATTTACCTTGTCATGATAAATAAGCCTACAAAGTATAATTGTCAACAAAATTTGCTTATTTTTGAAGCACAGAAACATGGCAATCAGGGACAAAAGAAGCCTAAAATATAAACTATAAAATGTTATCAAGAAGGAGCAGAAGATTATAAACAGAATAGTTTCAAAATAAAAAGAGTGGAGGATAAAGCCAGTTTGAAGAGGTATTTCCAAGAGTTTAATGATGAAACTAGCAAGACAGCCACCAGGAAAAAAATGCAAAGTTTTTTTTAATGTAAAATTCTTTACATCATCAAAGAAAATAGAACCATATTAGTTTAACTTATAAAGTTAATTTGCAAAGGAGGTAGAAACAGCAATAAAGAGCACAAAGAAAAGAAAAACTGAATTTGATCAAATCTATAGAAAGAAAATCCAGAATGCATGCAACCCAATTACAAGGTTGTTGAAGATTTTATTTCAATGGTATCTGAAGTAAAGATGAAAGGAGTCAAGATGGCAGAGTCAAGTTGGCAGAGTAAAGGTAGGGACTCACCCAAGCTCTGCCCTAAACCACTCCAAATACTTTTAAATAATTGCCCTAAACAAATTATAGAGTGGCATAACCCACACAAAGACAATGTGAAACAATTTTCCAGCTCAAGACAACTTGGAAGATTGGTGGGAAGGATCTGACACACTGGGGTGAAAGGAGCACTGTATAGCACAGGTGATTCCAGCTTGGACCAGTCCCAGCAACTTAGGAACTGGTGGGGCTGGGGTGGGAGAACTGGGCCAGTAGCAGTGGTGGTGGTTTCCAGACCTCCTGCCCCAGAGACTACTTGGAAGATTAGCAGAAAAAGTCTGTCACACCATGGTGAGAGTGGAGCATAGTCCAGCTCAGATTTCACCAGTGCAGACCTGGCCTCAACAGACCAGTAACAGTCCTTACGAGCCCCCTGAATTCACAATAGAGGCAGCTGCTTTCAGTGTTTTCTCAGTTGGTAAGGGGGTCAGAAGGATATATAGACATCTCTTTGCTATTGGTGAGGCAGGACTGTTACTTTACCCATACTCAAATCTAGTTTGCAATACTGTGTTGCAGGCCCAAGAAGAAGACAATTTGCACAAGTGAATTTACTGCCAAAGTTGAGTGGGGACTCTCCTCCCAGTTCCAGGGTACAGGCTAGGAGAATAGTAAAACTTCAACTTAGATTCAACCACCTTGGAGGAACTGAAAACCAGCATCTAGAATTATCTCAGAAAACAGCTACAAAAAAGCTCCAAAGCTTGAAACGGATGTCTCTTCCATCTTGGAAGCAGAGCCCCATCTTAACAAAGAGGTAAAAACAAGTCATAGAATAGCTCATAGAAATGAGCAAACAAAAGAGAAAAATCTCCTGAAAATAGTTACTTTGATGATAAGGAAGATCAAAACACACCTAGAAGAAGATAACAAAGTCAAAGTCCCTACATTCAATATTACTTTTTGTATATATATCAGTGCTCTACTCAGTGCACTACCTAGCTGCTCCTCAAAGTCCCTACATTCAAGAAAAATCTGAAATGGTCTCAGACCATGGAAGAGCTCAAAAAGGATTTTGAAAGTCAAGTAAGAGAGGCAGAGGAAAGATTGCAAAGACAAATAAGAGTAATGCAGGAAAATCATGAAAACCAAGTCAACAGCTTAATGGAGACACACAAAAATATACTGAAGAAAATAGCATCTTAAAAATCAGACTGGATTAAATGGAAAAGGATATAGAAAAGTTCACTGAAGAAAATAATTCCTTAAAATATATAATTGAGCAAAGGGAAGCTAATAAATTTGTGAGGTCAATAATCAATCAAACAAAACTAATAGAACAAAGACATTGTGAAATATCTCATTGTAAAACAGTTGACCTTGAAAAGAGATCCAGGGGCGGCTAGGTGGCACAGTGGATAGAGTACTGGCCTTGGAGTCAGGAGTACCTGAGTTCAAATCTGGCCTCAGACACTTAATAATTATCTAGCCGTGTGGCCTTGAGCAAGCCACTTAACCCCATTGCCTTAGCAAAAAAATCTAAAAAAAAAAAGATCCAAGAGAAAATTAATTTTAAAACTACTGGACTTGGAGAACAATATGAAACTATTCCCAAAGAGCAATGAAACTTCATATCCTTTGACCCAGCAATTCCAATTCAAGGTCTATATCCAGAAGAAATTATATGTATATTAAAAAAAGAAAAGTCCTACATGCTCTAAAATATTCATAGCAGCTCTTTTTAAAGTGGCAAAGAATTGGAAATTGAGGAGATACTCATCAATTGTGGACTGGCTAAACAAGTTGAGGTATATGAATACTATGGAATACTATTGTTCTATAAGAAACCATAAATGGTTGGATTCTAGAAAATCATGGAATGAGTTATGGGATCTGATGCTGAGCAAAGGGAGTTGAACCAAGAGATCAATGTACACATTAACAACATTGTGAAATGAACAATCTTGATGGAAGCATCTCCTCTCAGTAGTTCAGAGAGCTAGGACAATAGTATTAGACTGTTTAGGGACAATATTATTCCCATCCAGAGGAAGAAAAACAAAACAAAAAAACCACACAACCCCCCCCCCTGCAAAATAACCCTTCAGAATCTGATGAACACTTTATAAAAATTATCTCTTATGTATCTCTTTCCCTCTAATTCCTCATACTGAAAATAAGTAATATGATCAAAAATATGCATGTACAATGCTAACCTGACTGTTTGCCACTGGGGGTGGGTGGGAAGGGTGGAAGGAAATTTTGTAATTTAAAAATATACATGTGCATATGGATGAAATTAAATAAATTATTAATTAAAAATAAAACTATTGGACTACTTGAACGACTTAATCACAAAAAAGGACCTAGAAATCATCTTTTAAAAAATTATCAAGGGGAACTGACGTGAGATTGTAAAAGCAGAGGGCAAAATAAAAATTTAAAAAATCCACCAATAAATTTCTGAAAAAGGTTCCAAATTGAAAACTTCCTATAGTCAATTTGTAGTAAAATTTCAGAATTCTGAGGTTAAGAAGCAGGAGAAAGAAGCAATACAATGATCATGGAGTCACAGTCAATATAAGATTTAGCAATTCTACATTAAGGGATCATAAGGACTGAAATATTATATTCCAGGAGACAAAAGAGCTTGGATTACAACCAAGAGTCAACTACCCAGCAAAATGGATTATATTTTTTCAGATGATTGATATTTTATTTCATTTTATTTTTATAATTACATAATATGAAAGTTTTTCAACATTCATCCAATTCCATATTTATACGTTATACTATTTTCTTCAATCTTTCCTTCCCCACCCTTCCCCTCAGTAGGGAACAGTATAATGAGTATTGTACATGTACATTTATGTTTAATATGTTTGCATATCAGTCATTTTGTGTATGAGGAATTAGGATTAAGGAAAAAGAAAGAAAACTATTGGATATAAAGGAAAAACATAAGAGAAATTTTAAAAAGTGAACATAGTATTTATTAAGATTTTGTGTTTTTTTGTTTTTATTTGTTTTTTCATCTGGATGTGGTTGGCATTACCTATAAGAGGTCTCCCAGGGTTGATCTAACTCTCCTAATTTCTAAGAGGAACTGCATCCATCATAGATGTTCAACTCATAATGTTGTTGTTAATGTGTGCAGCATTCTGGTTCTGCTCCCTTTGTTCAGCATTGGTTTGTGAAATTCTCTCCATACTTATCTAGAGTTTGACTATTTATGATTTTTTGTTGAACAATAGTACTCCGTTCAGCCATTCCCCAGTTGATGGACATCCCCACAATTTCCAATTCTTTGCCACTATAACTGTTTTGGCATATGAAAGAATTTTCCCATTTTTTTAAATGATTTCTTGTGGATATAAGCTTAGGATTGGGTTGGTAAAAGGGTATAATCCATTTTATTGTTCTTTGGGCACGGTTCCATATCACTCTCCAGAATAGTTAAAAGATGTATATTCAATGGAATAGGTTATTTTCAAACTTTCCAGAACAGAAAATTTGACCTTCAAAATGTGAATTAAGTGAAGCACAAAAAGGTAAAATAGGGAAGGCAAATCATAAGGGACTTAATGATGTTAAAACTTTATATTACTGCATGGGAAGATGATATTGATAACCCAATGAACTTTCTCATTTATTAGGACATTAAAAGAAGCATACATAGGCAAAGCAAAGATGGAGTTGAACATGAAAGGATAATATATTAAAAAAAGTTAGAATTGATGTGTGAGAGAGGAATGTATTGGGAGAGAAGTAAAGGAAGAAATAGAATGGGGTAAATTATTTCACACAAAAGAGTCAAGAAGAAGCTTTTGCAGAGAATGGAATAAGGGAGAAGTCAAGGAGGAGTGAGTGAGCTTTACTCTCATCAGAAATGGTTCAGAGAGAAAAATAACACATACTCTCAAAAGGTATAGAAATCTATTTTACCCTAAAGGAGACTAGGAGGTGAAGGGGATGGTAGAAAGGGACAAGTAATGGAAGAGAGCAGATTGTGGGAGGGGATAGTCAGAAGTAAAACACTTTTGAGGAAGGACATGGTGAAAGGAAAGAGAAAATAGACCAAATGGTGGGGAAGGGGAATAGGATAGAGTGAAATCCAATAGTAATTGTGGGAGGGAATACTGAAAAAAGTATCTTTGATAAAAGGCTCATTTCTCAAACATAGAAAATAGTATCAAATTTATAAGTCATTCTCCAATTGATAAATGATCAAAAGATATGAACAGTTTTCAGATGAGGTTGTCAATGCTTCCTATGACCTTATTTTTAAAAATATGCTAATTCTTTATTGCTTGGAGATATGCAAATTACAACAATTTTGAGATACTACTTTATTCCTATTGGATTGGCTAATAGCACAGACTGTGAGGCAAGGGCCAAGTGTTTATGGATTTTGAGAGCCACTTCTGCACTATGTCAGATATACCAGTCCTTTAATTTAAATTGCATGGTTGGATAATTAAAAAGTGACTCTTCTCTTACTCTTTATGGATAATTGAAGTAATACTCAACTCACAACAAAATGTCACAAGCAAATGTGATAATGGAAAGTCATTTGAGAAATGTCAAACTCTCAGGAGACACCTTGTCAGACTTTACTTGAACAAAACTGACATCTATAATAGATAAAAGAAGTGGTCACCTTGTTTTATTTGAAATCCTCTAGTGAAAGAGGATCTCATCTCTCAAATTCAATCACCAATTTTAGTTATTTTATCTCAATATTTTCCACATTCATTCTTCTCTCTCCTCTCACATCACATCTCCTATAATCCAGGTACTTATTGCTAGTTGTTATTTTAAAAGCAGTCATGTAGTGCAGTAGATAGAGCACTGAAAGCCAGGTCATGTAGGTTCATCTTCCTGAGTTCAAATCTGGCTTCAGGCTTTTTATCAACTGTTTAATTCATTTGTAAAATAAACTGGAATAAGAAATGGTGAACCACTCTAGTATCTATAGCAAGAAAAACCTCAAATAGGTCTACAAAGAGTAAGAAATGACTAAATAAAAAAAATTTTTAAGCTCCTTGATTAATTCCTTTGCATCTAATCTCTCTTCTCGCCATACATCTTATGTCACAAATGATCATATCATGTCACTACCCAGTTCAAGGAACTTCAATCACTCTCAAAGACTTTAAGATAAAATATAAACTCTATTCGATACTTAAAATTCTTCATATACCCAGAACATTTCTCTTCTGAAACCCTGATCTTCAATTGACAACAGGTATTCATTTTTTTTATCTTTGTCACCTGTATCTTTAAAATCTTAAGTTCCATGACAAAAACTTCATAATAATTTAGGAAAACTATGAGGAAATTATTTCCAGCACTCTTATTCCTACCCAAAATTACAGTATTGGGTAGTAGTTGATATGTTTGACAACCATTCTATATCTCCCAGAAAATTCTCCAGTAATGTATTTGGTCTCTCTCTTGTCAGTGAAGGATCTAGAAATGACTTCCACATAATAGTTCTGGACATCGAATCCCCCATAACCATTACTTGTCTTCTTCTAATTGTCACTTGATTACCTTTTTCCTGATGCAAAGATGGAGTTGAATATGAAGTATTCATATCTTTGTCAAAAAAAAATCCCAAATGCAGTGACAAAGAGTTAGAAACCTCTGAAACAGTGAAGAACAGCAACACTAAAATTATGGGTGTATGTATGCATCCATATATGTGTTTATGTATATAGATAGAGTTAGACCTTATTTTTCTGTTAAACTGGGTCTCCTTGGGGCAGCTAGGTGGTACAGTGGATAGAGCACAGGCCCTGGAGTCAGGAATATCTGAGTTCAAATTTGACCTCAGACACTTAATAATTACCTAGCTGTGTGGCCTTGGGCAAGCCACTTAACCCCATTGCCTTGCAAAAAAAAAAAAAAAGGGTCTCCTCCCAATTCAGACTCCATATCTTTTGCCTCAGGAAGGAACTGCCAGAGGGTTTTTCACTAATTATTGTCAATTTGTCTACTGCCTCTGGGAGGAAACCTTTTGTCATTGACACTGGAGCATTTCTATACTTCTTTAATTATTTTGAGAGGACCCATAGATCATTAAGTTTGCTCATCTCTTCTCCCTTATTCTTAATTAATGACAAGTCCACCTCTTGTCTGGTTACACATTTCCTTGACATAGGTTTTTTTTATACCTCTTCTCAAATTCAAGTTATCATCGGTACTATCTAACACCAGATATATTTATATTATCCATTTACTACAGTATTTCTGACTTTGATTCTTCTTAGGTCATGATCTTCCTTGATGTGTAGCTGTATCACAGTAACTGAAAATATTGGAAGTAACATTTTATTATTAAGCTTCCCATAACTATTAATTCCTTTAGGTAATTGAATTATATTTAATTGTATTATAACATGACATATAATACATTGCATATGCTATATTTTTCAATTTTAAGATGAATATATTAGATCTTCTAATTCTCTTTTTCCTTTTTTTAGGGATTATTCATGAACTTCAGTAAGTATTGATTCACCCTTCCTACTTATAATGTATTATCCAGCCAAATTTTTGTTAAAGAGAAACTCATTCCTTCTTCTAACAATATTGTGGTTTTTTTTGCCTATATATATATTGCAGATTGCAATAATAATTATAATAACAACATTTTTGTAGTACTTTAAGGTTTGTAAAGCTTTTTTCATGTATTGTTTCATTTTACCTTCATAAAAACCTTGTGTGGTAGGAGTTATGATTGCCCCCGTTTTACAGATGTAGAAAGAGACTAAAAGAGTGACTTGCCCAAAGACATAAAGATAGTAAGTATATGTTAGGATCTGAATTCAGATCTTCAGTACCTAACCACTCTATTACCTAGCTACTTTGACTATCAGATTTGGAAAGAAACTCACAAGTTTATTGGAACAGCAATTCCCCTTGCAATATTTCCTGGAAATGGCAAACAAGCCTTTCTTTGAAGACCCAAGTAAAAGGGGAATGACCATTTTCTAAGGTATTCTATTCTTCCATTAGACAATTGCAATTGTCAGGTTCCAGTATCTTTGCCAAGAAAAGCCAAAATGGAGTCACAAAGAATCAAGCATAACTGAAAAATAACTCAATAACAACAAAATTACTAGGTTAGGGATAGCTTAATGGCACAGTGGATAGAGGACTTGAATTCCTATCTGATCTCAGATTGCTAGCTGAGTGGCCTTGGACAAGTCATTTAACCTTGCTTGCCTCACTTTCTTCTGTAAAAATGAGCTGGAGAAGGAAATTCTTTTTTGCCAAGAAAAACCCAAATAAAGTTCAGCCAGAGAAGACTGAAACTACTTAACAGCCATTATAAGTTAACTCTACCTTATATCAGTCAAAATTTGTCAGCACTTTAGTGCCAGATAGAGAATAGTTACACTCTCTTCCATATGACAACTCTTAAAAAATTTCTGTTCAATCCAATTCAGTTTGAAAATATTTCATTATCACCACATGGCATTTTGCTAGGAGGTAATGATTTAAAGACAAAAATGAAATAATGCCAGCACATAAGACACTTGCATTTCTAGTTGGAGAGAGATAGCATGTGTCCCTTAAGATATTCCTTATTCAGGCTAAATATTCACAATTCCTTAAAAAAATCAATGTGTACTAACATAGTTCTTTAATGCATGTAATATGTTCTCTCATTTGAGCTTGCCACAACACTGTGAGCTAAATATTATTTACTATACCTATTTTAAAAATGTGAACAAAGGGGTGCTAATATATGTGTAAGTTAGGATTAGGATTCTGATCTTCCTGAATGCATATATAGTGTTATCTCCATTATGACTCCATATTTTTATATAATATGAACTCGACACTCTCATCATCCTTGTCACAATTTTTAACATTTCCCCTCTTTACCACCTTGTCATTATCTTTTTTTTTTTTAGATTTTTCAAGGCAATGGGGTTAAGTGGCTTGCCCAAGGCCACACAGCTAGGTAATTATTAAGTGTCTGAGGTCGGATTTGAACCCAGGTACTCCTGACTCCAAGGCCAGTGCTCTATTCACTGCGCCACCTAGCTGCCCCTATTATCTTTGTTTAAAATGTGGAATTCATAATGGATAGGTCTGCTGGGTCTGGAATGCTGAGTTCAAATTTGGCCTCACTCACTTATTGACTGTGTAAGCCTGGACCAGTCATTTGATTCTATTTACCTCAGTAAAATGAACAGGAAAAGAAAATGGCAGACCACTCCATTCACTTTTCCATGAAAATCCCAAATACAATCATCAAGAGTTGGGACACAACTGGAAATGGCTAAACTGAACAAACCAGAACAAAGTAAACTATTCTGAATGTGATCTAACAAAGACATTGTACAATAGAATAATTTCCTTCATTCAGTGATTATAATACAGATTGCTTCAGTTTTGGGACTACCTTATAGCTCTATTGACCCAAATCAAGTTCATAATACATGAAGAACTCTTTCCTAGCTGTGTTTTCTGAGGTATTAGTAGTTGAATATTTGAAATCAAGTTCATGATTGTGGTCTTTTAAAATGTAAAGTAATATCAGTTGGTTCTATGTTCCAGAGTGTTACTGCCTTTTTCACAATATGTTAATTATTCTCTCCATTTTTATGTCATTGCTATCACCTTTGTCTAAAGATTTCATAGTAACAAAGATCTCCATAAGATATATTCCTCAGACTGAGCCAAACCATTACTTGCTACTCTTTGAGTCTGTTCAATTTAATCTGTTCTGTATTCATTTACTTGTAGTTTCTTCTAGATTAGAGATGTCAAACATATAGCCTGGGGATAACACCCACCACACTCCCAGATAAAAATGAATTGAAAAATATTTAACAGCATAGATAAAAAAAATGTAGTGAATTGTAGATAACGTTAACATGTGTTTTTCTTTTTTTATGCTGAATTTTTTTATCCTTTTTTTATAAATTTATTTATTTTCCCAACTACATGCAAAGATAGTTGTCAACATTTATTTTTTGTAAGATTTTGAGTTTCACATTTTTCTCCCTCTTTCCTTTTGTTCCCCCCCCCGCTCCTTGACAGTGAGTAATCTAATATAGGTTATACATGTATAATTATGTTAAACATATTTCCATATTAATGATAACATGTGATTTTCTAAGTCATTATGCAAACTTCAGATATCCTTATGGATGGTTTGGTGGACCATATTTTATCTAGCCTTACTGGTCTAGCCCATTCATTATCTCTGCCATAAGAAGCTATATCAAGACAGAAATTATCAAAATTTATGATGAAATCTCAGTAAGTTTTATGTACAAAATTTCTTTTATATATCATTGTAGTAATTGTCTAAAAAAAGAACATTAGATTACTCCAGAATGATAGATGCTTAATGAGAACCGGATTTGGACAAATACCCTGAAGGACAATTCTGTGAAAATTGACCCAATGCATTTGCATATACTAGCAATAGGATGAAAATATATATTTCAAAATAAAATTATACTATCTTTTTATTATACTATTTATACTATTTTATTATTCTATTTATTATACTATTTATATTTAAAGTACATTTTCATAGATAAAAGGATAAAAGAAATTTTAGTAAGTTATAATAAAATTATAAGCAATTAAAATTTATTTTAAAAATTCTTGCCTCAATTGACATTATCATCATATTCCATCTAGTGATCACTACTTCCACTGTTCATGCTCACAAACTATCCCCATAATGAATTATGCCTAAAGTATAAACTATCTTTTTTAGAAATTTATCAGAAATCTACACCAAGGTCATTCACTCTATTCTCTTCCCTTTTGAAAAAAAAATCCCAGATGTTTTGTCTCACCTTTTCATTCTAGGCAATTTTTCAAAGATCACAAAGTGATTCAGCAATATAATCTACAGAATTTTTTTTTTTGTATTCTGGTATGCAATTCACAGTGTCTTTAACTCAACAAGGGCAGCAAGATGATTTTCTTTTATTCAAAGAAAATAAGAGGTAAATATTTCTTCCTCTATTCTTTGTTTCACTACTGTTATAAGCACAGCGGTCCTATGATTTCTCTTATCTCCAAAAAGGCTTTTTAAAAAATGTAATTTTGTTATCTTTAACATTTAATTTTATTAAATTATATTAGCTATAGTATGTCTACATGCAATTTATAGAATTTGTGGATAGTTTCCATGTTTTTATCTTTGTAAAATCATTGGTAAATGCCTGGCTGGGCTTTTATTTTTAGTCCAGATAATTTGGTTTTATTTTCTCTCTTTTTTGATCACATTTACTAGTGCTTTATTGATTTATTGAACTTTACAGAAAACCATTTCCCTATTTTCTTTTTTAAAGAACTTATTTTATTTTTTGTGAACTATTTTATTAGAAGCAACATTGAATATCAATTCAAGTATCTAAACTTGCTTACTAAAATTTGCATTTAAATGAATTCATTTAAATGACTAATACTTAATACTATTTTCTATTATTCTGTCTAAATCACATCAGGATTCTTTATTCATTTACTCTCATTTAACTTTTTTCAAATGATTGCTGTGTCATTTTTACTTGTTCTTATATTATTTCATGAAAGATCTTTCCTGATATCTTTTGGCTTCTATTTATATATGAAAGTATGCTTGATACATTCATATTTAAATATATATATATATATATGCAGGCATATACCTCTAGTTATATAATCTATATATATATATCTATATCTATATTCATTATCCTTCTAACATTACAAATACACTACAATTTAACTTCTCAACTATTGTCACATCAAGAATGCTTCATTTTTTGTTGTAATTACATAAAATGCAACTATGAAAATTTTTGAATAGATTAATTCTTCAATTATTTTAGTTTTTTTATTGTTACTATTGTTATTCACAAAATTTACATGACATATTCCAATAATAGAATTATTAGTGAGAACCCCATAAGCAGCAATTAGGAGAATACCCAAAGGACATAAAGTTCAAGGTCTGTTCCAAAGCTGGTATGAGATTAATTGACTTCAGAGTCAAGACACCACAAAGGATTGTTAGTATGTCAAGTCATGCTGTATCTTAGCTAACACAGCCAGTACTCATACAGTCCTTCTCAGCTATGTGTATAATCAGGGAGCTCAAGTAAAAATTCACTTGTACAAGAGAAAGCAGGATCTATCTGTCTGTCTTTCTCTATGTATCTATATCTATATCACATATGTATGAATTACCATATATAAGTATAAAAAAATACACTGTGTACACACACATGTAATATATTTATATTTCATAATATGGATATGCACATATGTGTGCATATTGCTGTGGAATAGTTTCAGTTCTCTCCAATTCTTCATGACTCCATTTGAAATTTTCTTGGCAAAGAATCGTTTGTCATTTCCTTCTCTAGCTCATTTTACAGATGAGAAATGGAGGCAAACAGAATATGATGTGCCCAGAGTCTAGAAAGTATCTGAGGCCATATGTTTTTGTTTATGCATATGTATATATGCATATATATGCATATATATATACATACATATGTGTGTGTGAATATATATTAATCAATTTTGACTGCGTTGAAAAATACCAAATTTCTCTTTTTTCAGAGAGGCTTGGGGTGCAGAATGTTTCTGTGACATCTGGTCTAGTCAGTGATAGTAGAGATGCTCTTTGTTCCTTCTCCTGCTTTCTGCTATTACAGAAATAAGTAGGCTATCCTATGATTGATCAATTAATTAACCAGTTGATCCTCCACCCCTGTAGCCATTCCCTCTGATTGGTTGGTTCCTCCTAGAACAGTGGGTTTCAGATACCTAGAGTTATCCTTAAGGTCTCTCCAGGCTGAAAACCAAAGAGTGAAGGCGACTTTCATCCTCTCCTCCCATACTTAGTTTTCTTTTATTTATTATTTTACCTTATTAGAATGTGGGTTACATGAGGGTAGGAACTGTCTCTCTTTTTGCTTTTATTTCCTAGTGTTTAACACAGTGCCTGGCAGATAATAAAAACTTAAAACTTTTTAACTTACTAAATTCCAAGTATAGTATATTATTTGGCTGCTAGAGAGCACTCTGGTTACCTGTGAATAGGTTACCCCTGTCTTGGCACACCTTATGATCATTCTTCAGCCTTCCAACGACTGAACTCTCCCTCTCATCCAATTCAATCTCAAGAACTCTTGAAATATTATCTGGAACATTCTTCTAAATTGGCAAAATCCCTGTCATCTCTATTTATCCCAAGACTCCGCCTCTCCCAGTGGAGGATAAACCAAAAATTCATGGTTTTTGAAATCTAAAGAAATTATTTCAGTTATTTTTATTTTATTATTTATGTTTTGGCAAGGCAAATGGGGTTAAGTGGCTTGCCCAAGGCCACACAGCTAGGTAATCATTAAGTGTCTGAGGTCAGATTTGAACTCAGGTACTGCTAACTCTGGGGCTGGTGCTCTATCCACTGTGCCACCTAGCTTCCCCAACTTCAGTTATTTTGAGGAAAATGGAAGTTGGAGTAGAGCTACCCCACACACCCTTATCTCCTTCAGGCAGACACAAAGTTCTTCCGGTCTTCTCAACTTCCCCTTTCTTCCAGACTGTTCTATGACCATGGAGAGTTTCACAGAGCAGTTTTAATCCATTCCCTCTCTCCTCAGTCTAGTAGTGGAGTGGCAACTCTACCTTCTAATTATTAGTGGCTTGGAAGAAAACTCAAGCTGGAGGTTTGGTAAGCTCTAGTCAGAAGTCTTCATATGTGTTATCCCACAATTCTAGTTGACAGTCTTTTTTCTAGGAAGGGTTTAGAAAGGTGACTTTATTTTATTATCTTTCAGTTAAGAATTGCTCTATAACTTATCAAATGATTGTGCTTAATTGTTTTGTTTTTTGTTGTTGTAAAAGTAATCAGTGTGGAAAAATTATGGAGAAATGAATCAATCAGTAAAATACCATGAACCAGGCACTGTGGGGAGTAATGGGAATTTAAAAAAAGACAAAAGACCTAAGGAGCTTACAATCTAGCAGGGATGACAACAAGCAAACAAATAGAACAAAGCAAGCTATATACATGATATATAATAAATAATGAACAGAGAGAAGGCACTGAAATTAAAAAGGGATTGGGAAGGCTTTCTGTACCAATTGTGATTTTAGTCAGAAACTAAAGGAAGCCAGCAAAGTGAGGAGTCTGGTAGAGAAAGGAATGGAGAGGGCCAGAGAGTGCCAGGAACTGAGAGATGGATTTTTCCTGTTTTTGAATCAGCAAAAAGTTGATTCACTTTAATCCAGCTAATCACTGGATTAAAGAGTACATCAGATGGAGTAAAGTTCAAGAAAACTGGAAAGGGAAGTACAGAAATAGGTTATGATGGGCTTTGAATGTGCATTTTGTATTTGCTTCTCAAGACAATAGGAAGTCACTGGAGTTTATTGAGTAGAACTATATTTTAGGAAAATCAGTGATTAAATGGAAATGACTGCAACGTAAACAAAATTACATTAATTAATTTTTTATTGTATTATTGAATTTTAAAATTCTATCTCCTCCATTCCTTTTTTCAAAACTTTCACAATGACATTATGATTTTCTAGTTTCTATTCTAAGCTATCTATTCTCCTTTTGTTATTTTTATTAATAAAAATATGAATTTGATTTAATATGAATAAAATTGTTATTTAATTTTAGTATAGGCATCCTTCACATCTCTTATTAGGCTTTCAAACCACTCTGGAGACACTTGTGGCTACCAGCATTGTCTCTTTTTTGGAATTCTAGCTATAGGTATTTAAAAAAAAGTTACTCCTTTGGAGATTTGCTCTGGAATGCTCTTACCCATCAGAATTTCTTCATTGTATACAATGCTGTTTTTGCTTGCTCATCCCTCTACCAACTTTTCCCTTCCCCCCACCAAAAGAGTTCACATAATTGAAAATCTTTAGAGAAGAAAATTTCTTATGAAGATTACTTTTTCCTTATTTCTTTTTTGGTAACTTACTTGCTTTATTTAGTTTACTTCTTTTTTATTTTTCTTTTGTTTTGGGTTTTTTTTTGTTTACTTCTTGATGTTTTGACACATGTCAAGAAAACTTTGACCCAAACTCATAGGTCACCTTGTTAAAAGTCCACCTTTTGTTGTTATTTTTTGTTGTGTATAAATGA
The DNA here is from genome assembly GCF_037893015.1 of Macrotis lagotis. NCBI lineage: Eukaryota > Metazoa > Chordata > Mammalia > Peramelemorphia > Peramelidae > Macrotis > Macrotis lagotis. The sequence goes on along the minus strand of NC_133658.1, from coordinate 183,309,289 downwards.
AACAGGACTCTCTGGCTTGACATCTCAATTCATTTCTTTAAAAAAAAACCTCTCTATAATATAAAACTTTCATTCTCTACCTTTTGTGGAAACCAGCTTATCAAAGAATCAAAATCAATTGATTTTGTCATTTAGGGACAATCTATAACATATATCATTGTTGTAGAAAATGGAATTTAAATAAGACAGATTAGCAGGATTTAAAAGGACTTAAAAGGACAGGATTTAAAAAAATTCTATGGAACTAATATCATTGATGTTCTCATGTGTGTTCTCAAAGGAGGTTCTTATGTGAGCCTAAATAAGACTATTAGATTAGCAGAATGGACAGGATAGAAAAAAATTCTATGGCGCTAATATCATTGAGGTTCTCATGTGTGTGTATTATGTCTCTGCCAGCTAAATTTAGCATTTAAATATCTTCCTTCTCTTTGAAATGTGTAAAAACTCATCTAGCTTGACAGCTCCCTGTTGACTTACACCTCTGAGAAGTCAATTATTCTTTCCAAAGTCAATTGTAATTTATGCATCCAAAATTATTCTTTAATTTCTCATTTGTTCTCTTAAAAAAATCTTCCTTTTGAACAAGGACATGAAGCTTGATCTTCAAATTATGGACCAAAATTTTCCCAAATATCTACCCACAGTTAAACATTGATTCATCAAAATGCTTAGGGAAAGGAGAGTATTGATTACTTGATTTTTTTTAGATAATTGAGAACTAAACAGAAACCTCATTTAGTTTCTAATTCTTGTTGTAGGTAATGTACTAGAAAATTACTTTGTAGTCAGAATTAGGATTCCTAGTGTTATAAATGGCTCAAGAATACTTAGTTCAGAGTGATTAAAATGGTTTTTATTAAGATATCTTAACAAAATAGCACACCTCTCTCATGGTCAGAGAGAGGGGCGGGGAAATCCCAACATACAAGCTCTTTTATGCACTTTGAAAGACTTTGTTCCTGACCCATTCATGCTAATCATAGGCTGGGGTCACAAATCTAATTGATACATTGGTTCCTATATTTTTTCCCACCCTGCTCATTATACTAATGAGCAAGAACAGAAAGATCTCTTTGAGCATGTGCAAAGGAGAAAGTCAAGACTAGGTTACTTTTGACCAGTTAAGGAGTAGTTTCTTCTAATCTAGTTGGTCATTTTTGGAATGGGATTAGGAGAACTCTCCCAGTTTTGTGATTGACTGAGGCCATTCCCCCTTTGTAATAGATTTCAAAGGAGCCCCCTCCACACCCTATGAAGACCAACAAAGCCCTTCATTCCTCACAATGGTTCTTTATTCTCATCTTGCCACTAATGATGTGACTGGAAAATGTGCCCTAGTTTTATTATTGATCCAGTTGCATATGCCTGAAGATGTAGTAAATGACACTTTTAGATGGCAGTCACATCATGCATATGCATGGATCTCTTGAAGGATTTTTTGTTATTTAAACTTCAAGATTATGTAATTCTATGAAAACATTCAAATAGTGCTCAGTTCACCATCCTGCCTTCATAAAAGAGAATTATTAATGCGATTATATACATGTGTATATCTGTACTCATATTGTTATGTATGTGTATATAAAACAGTGAAGTTGTACATGTGTTTCATGCCTCCCATAAGTTATATCCATGCATTAGTGTATTATAACCATGCACAGAGATCTGCCTCCTGGTAAGAAAAACAAAAAGACTAAGGATCTCTTTATTAGCCAGTCTAAAGAGGAGTAACCTTAACAAAATCTGCAGTGTTATATTTTTGCCTCAGTCAAATGATGTTTTCTTTATTACTGAAATGCAGGCCGATCTCCTTCCTAGCAAAGGAGATAATAGAATTGGAAGAATAACTCTCCATCTTCCAAGGTATTAGGGAAAATGAAGTATTTCTCAAAATTAATAATAATAATAATAAAAGAGTTAAATCAGACAATATGGGTATGCCCTAAATAATTTCCCTTATAAATAAGAAATGGAAGTGATGGATAGAGTTAAGGTATTAGATCTGGTAGAATGCCTGAAGAACAATAAACAGAAGTTAGCAATATTGTACAAGCAAAATGAAAAACATTCCAAAGAAAATGAAGAGCAATGGGGCCCGCTAGGTGGCGCAGTGGATAAAGCACCGGCACTGGAGTCAGGGGTACCTGGGTTCAAATCCGGTCTCGACACTTAATAATTGCCTAGCTGTGTGGCCTTGGGCAAGCCACTTAACCCCATTTGCCTTAAAAAAAAAGAAAATGAAGAGCAAGAAAGCAAAATGGCTTGATGAGGCTTTGCAAATACCTGAAGAAAGACAGAAAGTGGAAGGAAAAGGAGACAGGGAATGAGATAGTCAAAAGAATGCAAAACTCCAGAGAATAGCCAGGAGAGATTTTAAAAAACAAGGTTTATTGAAATAAACAATATGAAAGACAAGAAATCTCTTTATGAAAACAAGAGATATGAAGAGAATGTGTCCTGCAAAAATGAACATGATAAAAGACAGAAAATGGAAAGGACTTAAAAAAAGTAGAAGGGATTAAGATGTGGTAAAAAATGCATAGAAGAACAAGAAAGGTCTTAACAACATCAACAACCACATGGTGTGATTACTAATCCAGAGTCAAACATCTTGGAGAATGAAATCCAGGGTGCTTTAGGAATGTCAAGGATTTTTAAGGGTTCTACTGAAACTTGTCTTTTTTGAGTTGCCATTTTTTCCAGAAACACTGGACCCATATCATACAGGAAGCCCTGGCTATATCAATGACAAATCCATCAACTCCCAACCTCAACCATTAATGCTGACATAATTTGTTGCTTGTATCTAAACTGAACTCCCAATGTGTTCTTGGGAATCAAGACAGGTCTCCAGTCTGTAGAAAACTAGAAAATTTGCTTGTAAATCTGGGACTCTGAAACAATGCAAACATATTAATTTCATAGTCTAGCAGTTCCCAAGGGGAAAGAATGGAGCTTTTGTTATTACCTTGCTCCTCTCATTTGGGAGAGGCTTTATTCTTTTTTCATCTTTACTGTGCTTTTTCCTCCTCCAACACCATGACCCTTTAGGTGGAATTATTTCTTCCTCTTTCCTTTGTTTTGCTGTAATACACATTCAAACTTTTGTATGGATTAAAAACTCTTGGGCTCCATTTGCATGTTCATTTCCCTTGTAGCAAACTTAGTTTTCACAGAAATTTCAGGAAGTTATGATTGCTTGTTGACAGGAAACATTGCTAGCAATAGGATTGGTGGAGATGATGAAATTCCAGCTGAATAACTTAAAATTCTAAAAGACAATGCTAGATTAGAAAATATCAGTTTACATTCCAATCCTAAAGAAGGACAATACCAAAAATTTTTCAAACTTTTGAGCATTTTAGTCATTGCATATATTGGTGAGGTTATGCTTCAGATTCTAGAAGTTAGACTTTGGTCATATGTAAACTGAGACTTTCCAGAAGAGGAAGCTGGTTTTCAAAGAGGCAAAAGAACCAGAGACCAAATTGAAAATGGGATTATGGAGAAAGCAAAGGAGTTTCAGGAAAAAAAATCTACTTCAGCTTCATTGGCTATGCTAAAGTCTTTGACTGTATGGATCACAAAAGAATGTGACAAATCCTCAGAGAGATGGGAGTACCATATCATCTAATTTATCTCCCAAGAAAAGTATTAAGGCTAAGAAACAACAGTTAGAATCTAATATAGAATAATTGAGTGGTTTAAGCTTTAGAAAGGAATTTGGCAAGGTGGTTTATTGTCCTTTTATTTATTTGGCATATATAGAATATATCATGCAAAAATGGATGTCTATATAAATCAAAAACTGAAATTAAGGTTGCCAGGTGAAATATCAACAATCTCAGATATGTAGAAAATACCAATCTGATGACAAAAAGTGGAGAAGAATTGAGAAGTCTCTTTATCTCCTCCCCACCAAGTACAATGTGTAGGTTGGGCTAGATTTGATGGGGTACTATCTGCCATATCATGTATCCATTTAGAACATCTAATTAGTTCCCAATCTCTGAATTTGTGAATGAATATGTTCCCTTGTGTACTGCAGTTAAAATATCATGTTTAGTATCAGGACCTAGCTAAGTATTGGACCCAGGGGAGACATTCAATAACCGTGTGCAGATTGAGTTATAATAACAATGTGCTTATTGTATACTAGTGATACTGAAAACAATTATGAAAGTAGAAAGTCAGGGGTTAAAGATCAGTAGGGGCAACCAAACCTGGGAGGGTCAGGGAAGACTCATACTCAGTAGTACCCAATAGCAATACTTTTTATAGAAAAGGACCCAGCTTGCCAAAACTTGAAACAGAAATGAAGTAGCAACTGAAAACACCAGGTTAAGGTCAAAAAACGAAGTCATTAAGAAGAGTAACAAATTACACAGGACAGAAATTTCAGAATTACCAAAAGCTGGTTGACTAGTATACAGGCAGTTAGGAGAGGCGACAAAGAGTACAAATAGTAAAAAATGAGGTAAAAAAAAACACTAAAAAAGCACAAGAGCATCATAAAATTTTAGATTTGGAATAAGAGTACTTGGATTCAAATTTTAGATACTATATTTAAAGAAACCACAGCAGAGAAGTTTTTGGCACTACTGGAATTAGAGAACAAAGAGAAAATAGGCAAAATTCACAGGTTATCATCCAAACTTTACTGTACCCAGAAATGTGATGGTTAGATTCTATAGCTTATAGAGCAAATGCAAAATATTACAAGAGTCAGAAAATGAAGTACACCAAGGCCACAAGAAACATTGTCTCATAGACTATTTGTTGCTCTATTGCAGTATTAATGTCTTTCCAAAAGAACCATGAAAATATTTGCAGCTTATCAATATTATTTAATCAACCAATGTTGGTTTCAGAGGATAAATAACACGAAAAAATATTTTCAGATCTTGATAAACCCCCCCAAAATATGTCACCATATATTATGAATAAACCCCAATATCATTTATGAAGATTGAGTGACGGGGACCAAAGATTTGTAGATGTAAATGTTTACATTTTTCATATCATGAATTTATATAAAAGAAAATAGTTGATAGGCACTGGATATGATGAGATCAAACAACCTTGCCAAAAATAGATGTGAAAGTATTTTTAATAGACACATTGATGCTTATTATTTATCTGATAGGTATCTCTGCATCTACTGTTTGTATGTAGTCAGATCATGATCTTAAACCTCAGCTCAAAATTCATAAATTTTGAAGAGAAAGATTGGTAGTAAGAAAAGAATGAAAACAAATTCAATCCTAAACAAGTAATTTGAAATCAAAATTGAAAATGGATAACAAAAATGACATCATAACTAAAATATTTATTATTATACAAATGAATTTAAGTTTTTAAGCCATGTCAATCATTAGAACATAAATCTGAAGAAACTCACAAGTGGTTTAAATATTTCATTACTGATCATAGAGACTTGCCTGCCAAGAAAAAAATGAAAGATAAAAATATTGGTTAAAATCTTTGTTTTGCATATGTCATTTATAAAATTTTATGAAGATGGATGATAGATAATTATCGCTGGCACTGTCTCATAAAGCAGAGAGAAGTGAATAAAAGGCCCAATTTTAAAGGAAGTTTAGCTAAAAATCCATCTAAATCATCCCAAGGACATTTAAGAACATCAATTGAAGGAAGAAAGCAAGAAGAAATTTGGAAAAGGCTTACAGAAATTTTTATGACATATCATTCAAAGCAATGGAACCAACAATTTGGGCCTTAATATCATAGTGCCAGACATTCTTTTGAAGAACTAGAAATGACATCAAAGAGAATAAAAATAAAAAGTAGTCAGATTAGAATAAATTTATGTAGAAGAGACACAATTGTAAGAAGTTTGAGGGTTAAATAGATTTCAAAAGAGGAGTAAAATATCAATTGCGAAAGAAAAAATCTGATACTTTGATAATTCAAAAAGAAGGTATTAACTAGGAGAAGATAAATAACTACTGACCTATAGTATACCATTCTACTTAGACAAACAAACAAAAAACTTAAAGAATCATTTACGCACAAATTCCAGAGTATCCTCAATGAGGGTATTAGTAAGGAATAATAACTAAAGGATCAAAAAAAGTGATATTTAACAATCCACCTCATCATTACTATTTCACAGTTGACTAAAAGATAGGTCCTATTTTTTTTTTTGTTATTTTTGGAGTATATAAGCATTTGATGCTATCTTAATGACTTTTTTCCAGCAAAGTTTCTTCCATCTAAATACTGAAATCATTTAACAATCTCTGGAAGATATAACAGATAAAATAATCCTAATTCAATATTTTTCAGACAAAAACCATGAAATAAAACATAAGATAGGAAAATATCTGTTAGTCAAAAGTGTTTGTCACTATTATGGAGGAAGTCCAGCAAAGAAAGACCAAACCGAAGATTGATTGTCAAAGGTGAGGTCCTTTACACACTCCTGACAGTGGTTGATATTGTGCTGAGTGCATTAAACCTTGTAACATGGAAGAGTCTTCTGGAAGAGATATATCAAAGTTCAAGAGTCTGACTTTACCATCCATTCAAGAAGGACTAAGTGGATGAAAAATATCTATTGCACAAATTTCCATGTGCATGTGTGATGATTTAGGCAACTCCTACCCCAGAAAGGTTTGAGGAAGCAAGAGGTGGTATTGTTGGGTGGTACTTATTTTCTAATCACAAATGATATGAGTCCTATAGAATGTGGATATGAGCGCACCTGGGGCTGACATTACAGGTGAATAGTGACCTGGCCTCAGATTGTACTGACTTGTCTCTGAGAAATTGCATAGTTCCCTTGATAGTTCCAATGATGATGATGATGATGATGATTATAGTTAGCATTTATATAGTTTTTTAGGGTTTGTAAGGTACTTTAAAATAACCCATCTTATTCTCATAACAACCCTGACATATAGGTTCTATTCCTATTACCATTTTTCAATAAGGAAACTGAGGGATTTATATTTTAAGTGACTTGCACAGGTTTGTGCAGCTAAGTGTCTGAGACAAGATTTAGATTCAGAATTTTTTTTCTCAAAGTCTAGCCCTCTTTCAATTATACATTTTAGCTGCCTCAAGTTATATTCTACTGTGATTGCATGACCAAAAGATATGGAATTCAGTCATCTCTGAAGAATTAAAAGTAAATTTTATTGAGAAAGCAATGGAAAAGTTTATTCCAGAAGCACAGGAGTGAATGATTTCATAAAAGAATTTTGTATCAAATGAATTTGGACTGACCATGTGGCAAAAGATTGAGAAGTAGACCAGATTAATAGCTAGAGGACTCTGCTTGTACCTTCCTAAATTCTAGGGAATTCAAGGAGGGTCTCTAGCACATTGGGTAGAACCCATGGACAAGAGGCAAACAGGATGATCAAGCCAGCTAGGTTGTAATTTGCATTATTGGTAAAACATTGCAAATTAATGAGATTATGAAACCATATCAATTTTTGATGATTGGAAGATGGATTTGAGAGAGGTGCAACTAATGACCAGGAGAGCAACAGGAAAGGTATGAACAATAGTTTAAGCAAGAAGTCATGTAAAGTTGGATTTGCGTAGTTGTGTAAATGAAGAAGGAAATAGATAGTTATACTGGGGAGGTTAAATCAACATTTTATTCAATATTAGATGGGGGTAAATGAAAGATAGTAAAGATTCAAAGATTACACAGGTTAAAAACCTGAATGTCTGGAAAGAGAATGGTGCCCTTGATATAAATCAAGAACTTGGGAGACTTATTTGGAGGGGGGGATAATAATTTAAAAAAAGACTAAATCTTTTTTCATGACTTGGAAACTTTGCTGGTAAGAAAACATTATCAGGATAACAGCATAAAATATAAGCTCAGCATCTTCTTTTAACTTTTTTTGTGGGTCTATGCAATTTGCATTTGACAGGAATTATATATCTCATAGATCATATATATCTATGACATAAGACATATTTGGGCCCTGGAAAGGAGTCATCTGACAAGAACTTTAAATTAAAGCTATCAGCTGAACAGTTGAAAATGTGTGATTCTGAGTATCTTAGGACTCCCACAGACTATCACATATATTTTGTATCTTTAATTATCCTATTTATGAGTAAACAGGATTCCTTCAGCAAACTCACCCATTTCCCCAAAGACTGACTTTTTAAATAGGCTTTGAGTATTCATCTTAAGGCAGCTAGATGGAAAAATGAATAGTGCCAGACCTGAAATTTCTGAGTTCAAATCTGGTTTCAGATATTAACTGTGTGACTGGGCACGTCAGCTTAAACCTGTTTGCTTGGGGAAGGAAATAGCAAACCACTCCAATATTTTTGTCAGAAAACCCCAAATGGGATCACTGAACAACAGCAACTTATTTTGAGTAAGATTTCAATGGATTGTCATTATTCCTTCATTTCACTTTCGAAGTTAGGAATTTTTTAACTGAAAAGACAAATTTATGCAAATGAAGGTTCAAATATATGCAGAAGACTTATGGAAATAAGTAACTTTCCCCTAGGTAGAGGGAAAGCAGGAGGGAGATGGGAGCCTTCCAATAATCCACAAGAACAACTCTGCCCTCAGGCTTTGCGGACTTGGCTTAACAAACTTTGATTTAGTGACTTTACCAGGGTGGACTTTGGCTTGTTGAGGATCACAAGCTGTGTGGAAGCTAAAAAGAGACTGGCTCCCACTCTCTCAGACTTGGAACCTTTTGAGACAACTGCTCTAAATTAGGAACAAAAACATTCCATGGGGTACGTCAAAACTGTAAAAATAAACCTTTGCACCATAAGCTAATGACCTTGCGGATCCAAAATGTTTCATCTATGATGTTCAAGAAATTATTTGGTAGCAGTTTCCATAAGATTTTTCCATCTCATTTGATCATTGCAGTTGACAGTTCTCCTTCTCCTTGGCTTTTCTTCTCCCTGTTCTCAGGAAAATCTGTGCCCCATAAAATTAAGAATATTGGCCTTGATTCCTAAGATACTCATGTGCTATTTATTCCTCATGGGGCATAGAAAGGATGAGGGTGAATTACCCTGAAAAATGGAACTCAAATAGATATTAACTTGGTATGAAAAAATTCAGAATAAATTCATAGAGCCCTGGCCTTGGAGTCAGGAGGACAGGAGTTTAATTCCAGCCTCAGTCACTTGCCTCTTACTAGTTGTGTGACCTTAAGCAAGTCACTTAACCCTAATTGATTTACATCAAGGGCCATCTCCAATTGTTCTGATTCATGTCTGGTCACTGGACCCAGATGACTCTGGAGGGAAAATGAGGTTAGTTACCTAGCACAGTACCCCCTCACTCAAATCCCCTTTACATGCTTGTCAGGGCTTGTCATGACATCACTTCCCTGATATCTTGTCTTCTGTGAAAATGAAGTACAAACATTCGAAGAGATTTTGTGGATTATTTAGTTCAAATCCTTCATTTTACTAGATTATGTCTTAAGTAACTTGACCTAGTGAGACATACAGTAATTTGCACTCAATAAAGCTTATCTCTATTTTTTCTTTTGTTGAAATCTAATGTGAAATTAGCCATATTATCACCCAAAGCATGCTCTTTAAATCTTGGGCCATATCATCTTTGTTAAAAATGCATCTAAGTAGATTCATGGTAGAAAGAGCCTTGACTTTGAAGTCAGAAGAACATCATTGTCTTCTGTAGGTAAGAATAAGGATCCAGATGACCCAGAAAATGAGTCATAGTCATTTATATCTGATCTAGGCAAGAAGGATAAAGAAGAAATCTGTTTAAAGATCATGATTGACACTGATCAGACGCAGGATTTATAATCACCTAGAATCAGAAGTTACTTCAAGAAAGCAAACTAGGTTAATCCTCAAGTGCCATACCATTGGTTGGAGCTTCTGGAGTTGGCATTTTTAACATAGGTAGGATTTCTAAGGCTTAGTGAGCTGTTATATAATGCCAAGCTTTGTAGAAGTCACAATGCCAGTATAATTGGACATTGTGAAGCCACCACTGCCTCCTAATCTCTTTTGAAAAAGGTATTACACAATCCACAGAAGTAAGCAAGTATGTTTCTGGGTTATTTTCTGAATGTCTAATTGTTTATATGCACTTGCATGAATATAGTTACCACCATCTTTCTTTTTTCCTTTAATTTGGTATTGAGAACCATTGTCCTCTGACATCCACCCCTGAGATAGCCCAAACACTGATGTAACAGCCATCTAAAATATCTTGATATCCAAGCCCATTTCCTTCTCTACATGGGAACCTAATAAATGCCATTTGATTATTGTACAAAGAAGTTGAAGGACATGGTCTCCTTTGTCAGAGGACAATTGCTATTATTTGTGCAACAGCTAACTTTTTACAACTCCCAAACTTCTTACGCTGATGAAGAAAAAAACTTAGATAATGGTCAGAAGACCGTTAAGTAAAAATGCACAGGAAAAGAGAAAGACATATGTCATTTCAAAATAAAAAAAGCTCTTTTCTGTTTAAGTTCATTCAGTTAAATTCTTTAGCAAAACAGGGGTTTTGACTTCCTATCTTTCCTCCAGATGTGCCAGTCATCCTGCTCCATCAAGGAAGCAGTCTTTTGTTGGAAGAATGTACTACTGAGGAGGGGGAGTATTTTTTTCATTTTTCATTTTTTAGAGTGTCAATTGTCAAGAAAATTTATTTGTCAAGGCAATGAATTTTCTTTATGGAAGCTTTTAACAACTCTGAAACATCATATTCATCTTGTGAAAAGAAAAAATGGACAAGTTTATCTATTTTCATTCTTTTAAATTTCTCTACCATCACCCTTAGTTCAATATGGGGGAGTATTTATTATCAATGAAAGCAATAAATATTCTGATTGCCCAAGAATGATGACCTAGTAAAATAACTACCATATTGTCTAGAGAATAATATCCTGCTTTAAAAGAGGTTTACATATGTAAGGAAGAGATTTGACACTGGAGTTATAATCCATTCTCCCAGTCAATAAAAAAAAATGGATGAAACTTTCCATTTCACAGAAATATAAACAGATGGTCTGACCAGTTGGGGCTGACCTTTGGCCAAATTGTGAATTAGACAAGTATTTGATAACTTCCTTTTGATGTCTCTTCTCTCCCCCCCTTTCAGAGATCTCTCCCCACCAGTTGTCTAGTGGTTCAGCTGTCCACCTCATGGTAGCGAAAAAGATTTGACAGATTTATTCACACATAAGGTGTTAAGACAATTTATTGACCTTGCTAGCATTGGGTGCAATGTAAAACATAGCCCTAAATTTATGGTCATACAACTTATGTTTGTTCAAATCCCCAAATATGAAAAATATCATCAGTATAATCTTAGGCATGTTGCTTTACTTCCCTAGTCCTCACTTTCCCCCTTTGTTAATGGGTTATTAGAATCATAGATTTAGGACTGCAAGAGATTTCAGAAGTCATCTAGTCCAACCTCTTCATTTTACAAATAAGGAACCAAGACCCAAAGAATTTGTGGCTGGGAGACATTAGTTAAGTCTTGAAAAGGATTCAATATTCCATGAGACACAGAGGATGTGAGATTATTCTAGTCATGGTGGTAACTTTTGCAAAGGTTTGAAGTAGAAGCTGTAATGTCATAAATGAAGCATAGCAAGTACACATGGACTAATTTAGATAGAATTTTAAAGTGGGTGGAATTAGAAACAATAATGCAAATTCAATTTAGAAGTTAGGTAGGGGCTAGATTATGACTTGCTATTAGTTCTAAATAGTGAGTTTTGTATTTTTTTTAAAAAGGTAAATGATAACATTTCTTGAACAAGGGAATAACATGGACATAATTGTGCTTTAGGATATAATAACCTGGCAACCATTTGAAGATGGATTGGTTCTCATGGAAGATCATTTAGAAGTCTGAACAATAATCCAGGAAAAAAAAATGAGCCCAAATTGGAATGGTGGTTGTGTCTAGAGGAAAGATGATGGTTCTTATGGAAATAAATCTAAAAGATTCATAGAATCCTGAGTCTATAATATATTCCCTATCTATTTCTGGATAATTAAAGAGGATGATGCTAGGTTCTCCAGGGGTTAAGTGAATTTCTATGTTTGTGTCATGTATGATAAAAGGGATGGTTTTTGTTCATCTTTGGTTCTACAAAAATAGTTTAAATTTCTTGTAAGGATTTTGTTGGGGTGAGTGTAATTACAGCAAGAGGCAGCATACTAGCTAATTGCCAAGACAAATTTTCTGTTCTTTATCAGTTACCCCTCCTACCATCCTTGTTTCTGTGGTGATAACCTATTTACTCAGTCACCTTGAAGCCATTTTTGATTTATCTATATCTTTTATTCTCTATATTTAATATACCAATAAGTTTTATTGATTCTTAGGTTTGTCCTTTCCTTTCCTTTCCCACAACTACTGCAGATTTTTGTGGCTTTGTACCTTTATCATTATAATAGCATACTGCTAAAACTCCTTTTCCCTTAATATTAATTATATAATACATAGTATAATCTATAAATTATAATCCTTGAGTAACTCTTTCATTATCACTGTCAGGTCAAGCTCAAAAACCTTCAGTGACTCCTTATTTACTAAAGAATCAAATTTAAACTATACTGCTTGTCCTTTAAGGATTTATGCTTGCTATCTGCTTCATCTATTTACCCAAATTCATCTTTACTCTTATTCACAACACAAAAGCTCTTCTCTAAATATTCTATATTCACTGCCATCTCCAAAGTATAATCTAAAAGATTCCTCCTCGTGAGCCTAGACTCCATTTCTTCCTGTTTGGTCAAAATTTCCCAGTACTTCAAGATGCAGCTCTAGCCCTACCTCTCTCTAGAAAACTTTCTCCAGCACTGCAATCCATATTACTTTCTCTACTTCAGACCATCCATTTCACATGTGTTTTTTTTACCGTTCTTTTAGCACATAAACAGATAACAATTCATTTTATCTGAATGTATCATTCAATTCAATTGAACTCAACTTGCTCCTTTTAAATGCTAGACTTAAGTTCTGCAGTAGAAACAAAGACAAAAATAATTTAAAATCCTCACTCTCCTGGAGCTTACTTAGGGGATGAGGGAGAAACAATGTTATTGTTGTTGGCTGAGGTGATTTTGCTAGTTTTCAGTTATCCCTGTGATTCTTCTTGACCTCATTTGGGGTTTTCTTGATAAAAATTTCAGAGCATTTGCTGTTTCCCTCTCTAACTCATTTTATAGATGAAGAAACTAAGGCAAATAGGATTAAGTGACTTACACAGGATCAAAAGCTAGTTAGTAACTGAGACAAGATTTGAATTCAAAAGATGAATTTTTCTGACTCCAGGTCTGGCATTTTTTCCATTGACATCTAACAGTGGCAAGAAATAATCAGGCACTGTTAAAAAAAAACAGTTAATTTGTGGAGGTCAACAGTAACAAAAAAGTGGCCATGAATAACTTCCTATAATAAATAATCCCCCTGATTGAAGTGTTGAAGGATATTAAAGATTTTTGCAGGTGAAAAGGAGAAAAGAGTGCATTTCTGATATGAGAGAGGGGACAGTCTCTTTACCAAGCCAAAGTCTTTAGAGGTAGAATGCTAGGTTGATTCAGCAACTAACTGGGTTATCTGGAATACACAAGATATGATATGAAATCACACCAGAAAGAAGGCTAAAAGAAGATTGTGAAAGCCTGAAATGCCAAACTCTGGAGTTTGTTTTTTATTATATAAGAAAAAAACTAACAACCAACGTTACATTTTTTGTTGTTGTTTTTAAGCAGGAGTGGCAGATCAGAACTCTGCTTGTGGAAGATGATTTCATGTGCCTGTGTCCTGTCTTCCCAACAATACCTTAAAGAAAAGTCTTTTTGATTGAAGTAATATTGTAGAACCATAAATCTAGAGCTGGAAGAGGCTCAGAGGTCATGTAGTCTAATCTCCGTGATTTTAGGAAAATGGAGGTTCAGGGTGATTTCCAAGTAGCTGTCATCAGCGGCAGGATTTAAACCCTCACCCTCTGACTTTAGAATTTAGAATGTGTGCCATACTATACCATACCACACCAAGATGTTTCCCAAATAAGAATTGTTACAGTGATTTAAAAAGTGAATTAACTGCATTGACTTATTTGATTTTCACTAGTCCCTGTGATAGAGACATTGTTATCATCCCTGTTTTACAATTGGAAAAACTGAGGCACAGAGAGGCTAAACTCTTGGCCTAGGGACACAAAATTAGAAAGTTGTCAGAAGCTAGATTTGAACTCTAATTTTCTCACTTCATCCATAAACTATGTTGTTTTTATTATACTATATTTCCTCTCATATCTCCATCAATAACTGTCATAGTACTGGATATCTGTCAAGAGATTGAGATGCTACAGGCCAGAAGGAGAAAAGATGTAGGGATTCTGTTGTTTAATGTATAGAAAGAAGTTCTCCCTATAGATTTCACCACTGAAAAGAGGTAGAGGGAGATTCAAGTTCCATGTAGGTTTTCAGAGCCTAACAAAGGAGTGCAAAGTGACTTTGTGCAATGTTATTACCTGCTATTGAGGAGTTCCTCCATATTTTTGAACTGCTCTGTGTACTCTCTTGCTCTAGCTTATGACTAAATCACAAGCTCCGATTTTTAACTGCTCCTCTGCCTCTGGCCTTTCTCAGGTCATTTTTGTCCTTTTACTTAATTACTATTTTTGCCTGGCCTCTTATCAGTACCCTCTGTCCCTGGTCTACTTAAAAAACCAGGGGCTATCTTTTATTCTTTACTTTACTTTATACTGGTCTGCCTATGGACTTAATTACTTGTTATCAGAACCTGTTCTGCCTGGGGTCTCCTTTGATATCCAAAAGTCCACCTTAACAAAATTTTAATTTAATTAAGAGTTCTGCCCTCTCTAACTGCCCCTTGTTGGTGCCTTCTGTTCCTGGGCCCAGTTCTGACATCCAGGTGATTGAATCATCTACTAAGAACATTTTTTTAAAATTTTTTTCTCTCTAAAAAAGAATGTTCCAAATCTCTCTTTGCTATCCTAGCCCATATTTAAGAAAAACTTACTTGGCTGGGAAAAAGCTGCATCAGAGATTTGTTGAACCACCAACAGGAAGGTCAGTGGAAGTGGTGGGTTGTGAATTATTTGATATAAGAAGACAGGTTGAGTGTTGAGAAGGATCAGAAGATTCAAGATTTCCTTGGGATTCTTTCCCTGTTCTATGTCTAGAACATGTGAGGGTTGTTCATTGGTGTTTTTCTATCTGAATTTAGGAATTGATACATTTAATATCCTCAAAATATAGTGTATATCATGATAAGAGCTATCAGAATGGAACTGGAATGACTCAATCATGTCAAATGAACTTTCTTCTTGTTTTCTGAGGGACAGAAGTGGGTAGGGAAGAAGGATCCCAGGTAACTTTACAATTGTACAGTATATACCCAATAAATATTCATGGCACTTAAATTGAAATAAAAATGGAAAGTATATTCAAGATGACAAACTTCTGTAGTTCATGAGCAACCTGTCAGACATAAGATCTCTCATCAAGTGTCACATCTGCTGCGTCCCTTTCTCCTTAATGGCAGAAGGAGAGAAAGGACCAGATGCCCAGAACTACCAACAAGGGAAGAGAGCCAATAGTGGAAACATTTGGGTGACAGAGAAAAGATATGATGATTGAGATTTTCCCATCTGTCACAAACTACTCAGCAGGATTTCTTTAGTACTTAATTTGCAAATATGTAGTCCAGAAGGAAGTTCAGTATATGCGCAAGAATAATTTGGCCTAATTAAATCTGGTGAACTTTACTGAAATAAAGAGACATGTACATTGACAAGTACAAATGTTATCATTTCAAGAAGACTCTGCTTACTTGGAAGAAGGAAACTTAAATTTGAGAGATGATTTTTCAAAAACCATTTTCAGAGTATTTTGAACTAAATACTAAGGTGATAGGTGTTGAACACTGTTATTGCAACTAGCTTTCTTGCTCTGTGAATTGGCATCCTAACTCCTGTATCCAGGCTATTTCTCATGTCTAGATATTTTCTTTCATCTCCTCTCCTGCTTTGATGTTCAATCCAACTGTCTCCTTCTACAGAAAACTTTTCATGAGGCATCTCTACTTCCCAGTTACTAGTATATCTCTTTATCCATTAAAATGTTATGGCCCAAGTAGAAGGCAAACACCTTCAGGTCACAAATATTAATCTTGTCTTGTAGCACTAGGTTTGACACAAAGTAGGTACCAAAAATATTATTTGAATTGAATTGAAAGTCATTGAACTTGGCAATGTAGAGTGAAAGAGTGTCTCTTGAGGCTCCTCCCTACTCTATGTTTATTTACATGCTAAATTATCTTTTGAGGAGCAACATCTACAAAAAGAGAAATATGTTTATGTAGTCAATAGTGATTCAGAATCCATTTAAAGAATCTATAGTAAACATCTGTTAAAAAAAAGAAAAGAAAAAGAACCCATTTCACCCACATTTTATTTTTATAAGTTCATTCCAGGAAAATTCATTTCTCAAAATTATATTCAGTTACTAGACCTGATCCAGGTCATTCTTTTCATGATAGTTCTTGCATATGAAAACTGGACCTTTAAAGATCAAGTCCAATATAACCCTTCTTTTTTGTCACATCCTCCCAAAGACACTCAACTCATGGTGCTTTTGAGATAAACATGATGATACTAGTTCAGATATGGCACTAATGTTTTCAGGCAACAAACCTTATTCCATTTTGCATACTCTCAACGGTGGCATGTATTTCATATTCATTTATCCTCACCAGTTGTGGAATAATTAATGACAATGTACTCCCATCAGTCTTCAAAAGCCTTTTGTGCTTCTCTGTTGACTTCACCCATATCCTCCTATTCTCTTGCTCTGTGCAGGATGGTTTGATACTTTAAACTTAGTATGATAACAGTGTAAATTTTGGTAAGAAAAGGGGAAAGGAAGCATTAGGTCCAGGTATCAAATACATATTTAAATCTTGGAAGATTCAAGAAAAGTTTGTTTTTTGGCATGGACTTAAACCCCTTCTTTCTTGCTTGCTTTCCATCTTATACTATCCTATCCTTTTTCAGACTCATTTTTTTTTTTAGTTTTTTTGCAAGGCAATGGGGGTTAAGTGATTTGCCCAATCTAGGCAATTCTTAAGGTTCTGATTTTGCATTTGAACTCAAATCCTCCTGACTCCAGGGCCAGTGCATATCTATTGTGCCACCCAGCTGCCCCCTTCAGACTCATTCTTGAGGCATCCTGTATTACTTCATCTTATGATTCTATGAAATTTTTCTTCTTTAGACATTCTGCAATTAGTAGCCAATTGCTAGGAGCAACCGATTATCACAATCAACACTTCATAATGGTTGGACTCATTGCTTTGACTATAAATTCATAAATGCTCAAACTTATCAAGAGATAAGGTGACATTGTGAAAAGTTAATTCTAACCATCATTCTTGTATAGATGAAATCATAGCACTAAATGAATGATTCATGCTTTCAACATCAATTTACTGTTCTATCATCTTTCAGTTTTATGAAGTCCTACTGTATACTCAATATTTGACTAGGAAAAGGACTTCAGGCATTTATATTTTTCTGGATTAGAAAAAGGTCAAAATCTCCACTTCTGAGTGATCACTAGGAAATATATTGAACAAGGACACTATATAAATTGTATATCTTAACTGATTGAGAATGTCTTGAAAATATCTAGAATGATGAGAAAAACACCGTAGCTATTTAATAAATCATATCTCTATTAAGAAAATTTCCCCTTCAATCAATTATGATGTGGATAACTGATTTTGGTTGGAACAGAGACTTAGGAGAAAACTGACAAATAGATGCATGAATGTGCTTCAGATGGTGGGGAAGGAATGATAATCAAGTTTAGATTTGACATTTGGGGAAAACATAGCTTAATAATTAAACTTATTTCAAAGCAAAATGAGCCCCCTCAAGAGGTAGCGGTATCCCTTTCTCCAGAGATCTTCAAGCAAATATGGAAGGACCATTTGGATATGCTATGGAAGGAATTCTTATTACTTCTAGAAGTCCCTTCTAACTCTGTAAAATAACTAGATATGATATGATAATGTAATTAAGGAACCAGACTAGAGGACATTAAAGAGGAGCAGATGAGGTCATAATTGAGGAGAACTAAAATAATTAATTCATAGAATCAGTTTAAGGGATACTCTGAATCATTAGGGAACTCAGATTATTCTGTCAAACCTATGCCTGAATGATAATCCCCTGCATTACATTCAGTCTCTTTGATAAATTCAAGTGTTGGGAAAATCCCCGCATCCCTGAGGTGAATTCTTTCACTTTGAGTTGATTGCAATTCTTAGGAAGTTCTCCCCCCAAAAATATGAAATCAGTTTCTCTGCAACATCTACTTTTTGACCTTATTTATACCTTCCAAGATCTTGTTCTGGCAAATATTTTCTCTTTATCATTCATCTTTCATGTATTTCCCTTCCCTGGCTCCTTTTCAGCTGTCTGATAGTAACAATAGCTACTACTATAAATGTTATAAATATTTCATTTTATCCTCATAACAACCCTGGGAGGTAGATATTGTTATTATCCTCATTTTAAGGATAGGGAAACTGAGGCAGAGTTAAGTGATTTGTCCAATGTAAACATCTAGAGAAAACTCTAAGCTCAGGATTTTCTAAGCCCTGGTTCAGTAATCTATCTACTGTGCCATCTAGCATGTCTCTCCATTTTTTTTTTTGCAAGGCAATGGGGTTAAGTGGCTTGCCCAAGGCCACACAGCTAGGTAATTATTAAGTGTCTGAGACCGGATTTGAACCCAGGTACTCCTGACTCCAGGGCGGGTGCTTTATTCACTGCACCACCTAGCCGTGCCATCTAGCATGTCCAACAATAAGTCCAGGTTTTCCATTTGTAAAAGCCCTTCCTATGATCGTTCTCCCTCTCCCAGTCTTCAAGTCTCTTTCACCTTCAAATTTGTGAATCAAATTTCTGCCCAGAGTCTCTACTTCATAGCTTGGTATTGTCTTTAATTCTTTCCTCTCCCTCTTTACTTATCAATTGGTTGTCTAATTCCACACTAGCACTTCTGTATTTCCACTGACAGGAGTGGTAGAAGTGGTAGAAGCCACTTTCCTGAATGATTGCAATAATCTCTAAGTCATTTTATGACTTCCACTTTTTTCCCCATTCCAATGCTTATTTCATATCAGTTCTATGAATTATGTTTCTCTTCTACTAAAAAATAATCAGATTCTCTATATTGCCAAACAATTGATGTTCAAGACATTTTTCTTGGTGTACAAGATCCTCCACAATTTGATGCCAACCTCCCTTCTCAGTCATATCCATACTAATCCCCTCCACTTTCCCCAACCTTCAGTCTAACTGCATTACTCTTTCCCAGGTTTCCAGTGTGCCTGTTTCTGCATGTTTCTGCTCATTTTCTTTCATGAACCTGAAATCTACTCTTTCATCTTTTCATCTCTTTAATACTTTCCATTATTGAAATTCAGTTCTTTTGCAACTTCCTCTTATCCCTGGTGTCATTCCAGGCAGTACTGATACAATTTTCCCTAATCCTCAAATGGTTCTTTGGATTAAAACTGAATACAGGACCTTAATCCTCTACTCTTTTCCTTCTATTCTACTTGATTTGGTAATCTCATCAACAACCATGAATTTAATTATCTTTTCAATGCTAATATTTCTCAAACCTATCCTAATTTCTCAGCTGATATCCAGTCTTATATTTCCAACAGCCTATTGTACATCCCAAACTAGATGTCTAATAGGTATCCTAAACTCGACATGTCTGAAACTAAACTCATCATTTCCCAGTAACCTCTTCTTAATTTATTTATTACTATCAAGGGCACCATCATCTTCCCAGTACCATAGGCTCCCAATATATATTTCATCCTCACCTTCTCACTTTCTCTCACTGTTCCCCTTCCCCACAAAATCTGTGGTCAAAGTGTAGTGATTTTATCTTTACAATAACTAGAATAAAACTCTCTTCTGATGTTACTATCACCTTATTGTTGGTCTTTATCACCTCCCACTTGGAATATCGCAATATTCTACTGGTGGCCTTGTCTGCCTCAATTCTTTCCCCACTTCAATTCATGTTCCATTTGATAATTTAAATTATTTTTCCTAAAGTACAGGTTTAACAATATCCCCCTCACACACAGTAGGCAATTAATAAAGACTATCTTATTATTTATCATTTAATGTATATAGATTTTTGAGTCATATTCTGCTACTAAATCATAAGCTTTATGAGACCAGAAATTTTTTTCAGAAATTTATTCACATATATTCACAAAAGTTCTGCACATGACAGTTGTTTGATAGTAATAGTTATTTTGCACATATTATTTTATTTTATCTCTACAAAAATTCTGAGAGGTGAGTACTTTTATTATTTTCATTTTGCAAGTAAGAACTGAGCACTTGGGGTCTCTTGTCCTTCTGAGATCCCTGATTGACCAAAGAGTTGCAAAAATTTGTTCATTTTGCAAAAGAGGTATAAGCAAGGGCTGGATCTTGCTCATATCTAGTTTCCTAACACTTCTTTGATTCTGTCCCTAATAAGACGACTGTATGACAACCAGTAAGTGTGAATTTGATATATATAAAGCTGACATGTTGCCACCATCCAGTTCTTACTAGAGTATTGCTCATTTTCTGTATGACCTTTACAATCACTAAATTTAATTAATTGGTTACTTCAGACAGAAACCCCTCTGGGATTTTCACCTTTACATGTAACAAACAGATATGGCAACACTAATCATCAAATCAGCAAATTAAATGATAACACTCAATTTATATTCAAAAGTGTGAAATATTTAGTCCTATGTTCTCACTAATTCAAGCAAACTCTCTGAGAATTATAAACTTCAAAAATAGCAACTTTAAAGTAGTTTGATTAAAACTTAATTAAAATTTACCCTTAAATGTAGCCAGGTGCTATAGCAAAAGTGATAGATTTAGAGTGAAAGGACCTTGCATTCAACCCTTGAATAGTTTTTTTTTTCCTTTAAAATTTCCCCTGTGGCCTTGGAACTATTCTTTCTCTTTTCTGGACCTCAGTTTCCTTATGTGAAAAGTGAAAAGTTTGACAAATTTGATTACTATTGATTGAGGAATGACTTTTAAAATGAACGTTATAAAATACAAGTGAGAAATGCCAGCCTCAGATTATTCAGACTAAGAATTTTTGTACTATTCTACATGACCAGACCATATTTTTGTAATCATCTTCTCTCCATGACTTAAAAATTTTAGGATATTTTTATGTGTGTTCAATGTGCATTTTTCTTTTTTGGATATACTTTTCCTTTCCTCATTGGAATTATTACTCTTCAGAATTTCATACTTGATAGTTTCCTATGTCTCCTGATCCCAATTTCTTTATAAAATTTTAGGTCCTGCATTCCTTTTCATCCTTTCTTTGAAACCTTTGAAATCTATTCTTCAGAAAGTAAGATCCATGTCAAATTATTCCTTGATTTCCTTTTGTTTTCGTTTACAAATCCAAATACAGTGATTACTCTATTACAAGAATTTTATATTATTTGTCAATTTAGCATCCAGTCTGTCCCTTTTGAGAATAAAATCTAAAAAAGAATTATATCATTGGCTCATCCACATTCTTATTGATAAATATTCTTTTCTTTCAAAATCAATTTCCAAAAAACTCCCAAATAATAGTCTTCTACAAAGAGAGGAATATAACAAAAAAAAATCCTCTAGGATAATTAGGGCTCATAGTACATGAAAATTTCCATCTGTTATCAAAATAATATAAATTTAATTTTGATAGCGATGGATCAATATGTTCTATTGTATTTTATCTGATGTTATATACATTGATATAGGCATCACATAAACTATTTACTTATATTATGTCCATCACTTTGCATCACTTCTTATATGACAATATATTTCTCTGAATTCTTTAGTCATCATTTCTTTTGGGGGGGGCTGGGCAATAAGATTAAATGACTTGCCCAAGGTCACCACACAGCTAGATAATTATTAACTTTCTGAGGTCAGATTTGAACTCAGGTTGTGCTGACTCTAGGACCAGTGCTCTATCCATTGCACCACCTAGTTGCCCCAAGACATCATTTCTTATACTGCTTAATATCCCATTATATTCGTTTACTATAATTTGTTCAGCTGTTTTCTGATTACTGTAAAGAACTTTGTTTCCCGTTTCCATATTTTTGTTGTCATAAATAATATTGTTTGCATGTATATATACATACATACATACATATATATATAAAGCAATCTTTCCTGCTTTCATAACAATAAAAGTCCATTACCCCCAAAGTAGTTATTTGATAATGAATTCTTCATCATGATAACTGATGGAAGATAGACAAATTTAGAATGACTTTCTTTCCTATGACCCTTTTAAAATTCTTCAATTACAGTGACAGAGTATTATAGAGGGATCATTGAATATTGAGAGTCACAGAGTTTTAAAACCAATTATAAATTAGGACTTGATTTTTGGTACTATAAATGTGAGATTTTCATATAACAGTCAGCAAGTGAACATAGTACTAGAGGACCTGAATTATATAAATATTACCATTTTCACTAGATACAAAACCAGAGGGCAGAAGTATATCAAAGTGAAATGATGCTCTTAGGAAGCACAAGTATGTTCAAGGAATCAAGAAATATCATTTCATTGTATATTTGATTGTTTTGTATTATTGTAATCATGAAATTTACAAAAATGACCACATAAAAATTTCGATTCAATCAGAGAAAAGGAAAAGAAATAGAGAAATATTATAAACTTCTATATAGTTTTCAATAATATATATTATTATGATAATGATATATTATTGATATATATATTATGTTTTAATTCTTGATGACTTCAATGGATAGGTTGAAATATATAATAGTATTGAGATATAATTGGGGCAGTTAAGTAGCAGAGTGGCTACTGGAATCAGGAGGACCTGAGTTCAAATCTTGCCTTAGACATTTAATACTTATTTAGCTGTGTGATGTTGGATAAGTCACTTATCCTCACTTCCTTACAAAAACCAAAAAAAGAAAAAAAGGAAGAGAGAACTAAATGGAAAATGTACATCAGGACTGAAGGAAGCCAGAGGTATATTAAATAGAAACTTCATGCTTATATTTCATGATTGCTATCTTGAGGAAAGACGTGGTAGGAACTAAATCTGAGCAAGAACTAAATAGCATTATAAAATTGTTGAATTATATGTTATCAGATAGAAAATGACTTGCTTCTGATGTTGGAGTAATTCCTGAATTATATGTTTATGTATGGTTATATCTTTGACATATTGGAGCAAAGATCAAAATTAGTACATAGCTCAAAGAAAGAATAAAAATATTTTTAAAGTTATGGAATTCAGTGGAAATAATACAGTTTTGTCCTATCCAAAAAAATTATTGACAATGGAAAACTCAAATGGATGAAAGAAAGGAGGTTAATACAGACTATAATAATTTCATAAAGAAATTAAGTTTATGGAAGTCAATTGTTATAATAAGAAAGCCAAAATAATTTTAAAAGTGCCTTCATCAGCAAACACTTGATCTACTTGCCAAAAGGAGAGAGAGATGAAAGCCAAGGGTAATACTGGTCTAGAATAGAGATTTGTTTGTAAAATATTATGGAGAACAATAATGGAAAATTGTGAATTATATTGTCCTATAAAATGGAAAAAACCCAAGGAGAGTAAAGTAGTTTAAAAGAAAAGTTGGCATTAAGCCTAACTAGGAAAGTTAGCTCTAAAGACCTTCAAGGATGAAAATATAAGGAGGAAACCAAAAGTAGAAAAGATCTGCAAAGATGTTTACAACATTTCCCCCCTCTATTAGGAACAATTCTCTTACTCTTGAACTCAAACATAATCATCCTAATCATGCTTATCTCTAAGCACAGAGAAGTAGGTAGAAAGCACTAAAGAGAACAAAGGCAGGAAAACTAGCTGTATTACACCAAGTAGACAGATGTGATGTATATAGGATATGACACAATTCTGAGGGTCTTTAGAGACTGATTTGCAAAGTAAATAAGGAAGAATGCCCTAAGTGTGAAAAAGAAGCCCCTATTTTAATACCAAAAAAGATAAGCAAGAGAAAATCCACAACTACTGACTTACATGATACTTTCTCATCTACATAAATTGTTAAGAAGATCATCAATGGAAGTATTAGGGAACAAGTAAGCTCTAGCAAATAGTTTTCCACAATAAACCACATCATTACTATTACACAAAAACCAAAAATATGTTAAGAATACAAGATCTCACTATGTTTATTTTTGCTATTTATTTTTTATAAAAGCAATTCAATATGAAAAGTCACCTGAAAGATCCTCTTCCAATATTATATCTCTCTACCAAATAACTCTCTTTGATAAATAAAAACTACATATCAAAAATACAATAGAAAAAACTTTTTCAGACATTGATAATAGCTAGAAGGCAGTTGACACATGAACAAGAGACTTATGATTCAAAAAATTTTGTTGCAATAATGAATAAATTCCTGTTTAACCTAAACTGAAAAAGGATTCCCCATGAATAGGGAGGACTTCTAAAAATTTATGTTTATGGATTTCCTAATATAGGTTGCATTAATTCCATAGCATCGTGGAGCCTCTTAAGACAATTTTAAATATTCAAAAGTATTTGACTTAAAAAATAACAATACTATGGTATATGTATGTCATGGAATACCTATTGTTCTATTAGAAACCAGGAGGGACAGGAATTCAGGGGAGCCTGGAGGGGATTTGCAGGAACTGATGCTGAGTGAGATGAGCAGGACCAGAAAAAACCTTGTACACCCTAACGGCAACATGGGAGTGATGATCAACCTTGATGGACTTGCTCATTGCATCAGTGCAACAATCAGGGACAATTTGGGGCTGTCTGCAATGGAGAATACCATCTGTATCCAGAGAAAGAACTGTGGAGTTTGAACAAAGACCAAGGATTATTACCTTTAATTTAGAAAAAAACTGATATCTTATTGTCTGATCTTGCTATCTCTTATACTTTATGTTTCTTCCTTAAGGATCTGATTTCTCTCTCATTACATTCAATTTGGATCAATGTATGCCATGGATACAATGTAAAGACTGGCAAATTACCTTATTTGGGGGGGGAGCAAGATTAGGGGGGGAAATTGTAAAACTCAAAGTAAATAAAATCTTTATAAAAATTAAAAAAATGACAATACTTTATGACAATAATTTATATATTCAGTGCCATATCAATCAATGTACCAAAGAATTGTTTTATAGAGTTAGAAAAATAATGTCAAAATTCATCTGTAGGAAAAGGTCAAGAGTGTCAAGGTAAATAATGAAAAATATAAGAAGAAAGCATCAGCACTAGATCTCAAATTACACTTCAAAACATCAATCAACCACATATTTGGTACTAATAAAAAAATAGAGAGTTAATGGAACTGCATGGGTACACAACCTTTAGTAGTCAATGAACCAATATAATAATCCAGGAATCAGTAAGCACAAAGACATCAGCTTGTTTGGTAAAGATTCATTACTGGACCAAAACTACAGGGAAAACTAGAAAGCAATATTGAAGAAATTACAATTGACATACCTTATGTGATATCCCAACATTATTTCTAAATGAATATCTAATTTATAAATAAAATATCACATCAAAAACAAATAAAAGGAGCCATGAGGAAATCTCCTTTTGTATCTATACATAAAGAAGGACATTATGATAAAAAGGATAAAGAAGATACCCAAAATATAAAAGGTTAATATTAGTTATATAAAATTAAAAAAAGACATTTTGAGCAAGCAAAACAAATGCAGAAAGGAAATAATTACAAACAAAAACTCTTGGCAACTAAATTCTCTGAGAAAAATCTCATTGTCAGCAAATATATTGCAAAATAACTCCTGTTGAAAACTTGAATTTTGTTGTGTCCTACTTTTTGTGACTCCAGCTGGGGGTTTCTTGACGAAGATGGAGTAAATTTGCTGTGTTCTTCTCCATCTTATTTTACAGAAAAGGAAACTGAGGCAAGTAGAATTGCATGACTTACCTAGGGTCACACAGTGATTAAGTGTCTGAGTCCAGATTTGAACTTGGGTCTTCCTGATTCCAGGCCTTTTATATGGGAGAATATATACTCCCTGACAGCAAGGTCTATTTTACTTTTATATTTGCATTACCAGAACTTAACCCAGGGTCTGGTACATAGAGATATTTAATTTGAGTTGATTGATTAAAAATGTTATCTTAGAAATATATGAATGAAAAAGAAGATGGATTGATCACACAATGAGATTCAATCCAGGTTTTTCTGTAGTATTTTTGTAATGTCAGTGAAAGTAAAAAAAAAATTCCTAACATTGTACAGAGATGAATTTAGGGACAGGAGTCCCCAAATTGGACAGGAGTCACATAAGATGAGTAGGAGTGTATGGGATGTCTTTATAATTAAAGAGAAAAATCTATGTGAATATTTGTTGCATTGATAAAATACTTCTGTGGTCTTTTGCCATGTTAATTCCCAGATATTTAATGTATTTTTCTGTTATCAAAATGAGAATGTCTCTTCCTGTCTCTTCCTTATATATTTTGTTAGCAAAATCTAGAAAGGATGATTAGGTTTTTTTGTATTTATTTTGTCTGCTGATAGTCTCTTGATTTGGGGAGTGAAGTGAGATTGGGGAGGTGAGTGAGTCTCTAGTGTTTTTTAAGACAAGCATGATATCATTTGCAAAAAGAGATATATTTACCTCTTCTGACTATTCTACACATTTCCCTAATTTCTCTTTCCTGTCCTATTGCAATAGCTAGAATTTCTAGCAGTATGCCAAATAATACTGGGAACAGTATGCATCCTATTATTTTCTGATCTCATTAGGAAAATTTTCACTATTTAGGTTTTAGAAATATGCTAACTCAGTTTTAGGTAAATGATTTTGACTATATTAAGGAAAGTAATTTGTATTGCCTATGTTTCGCATCATTTATGCTTATTGCTGTTTTTTGGTATTTGTCTACATCTGTTAATACAATTGTATGATCCTATTATTTTTATTGTTAATAATGGCAATAACTTTCTTCAAATTGAACTATCCTTGCATTCTTAGGGAAATACATACATATAGATATACATGCAATCATGCATACCCAAAAGTTTTGATAATATTTTATTTAGCATTTTAATATTCATTGTGAGTATGATTGTTAAGAATATCTTGAGGAAAAGCCGAGATACAGGTTGTGAATATAAAATGCGTTAACATTTTTTTCTTAGAAAGAATATTTTGGTCTACAACTTGCTTTCTCTACCAATCCTGGTTTAGGTAGCAAGACCCCATTTGTTATATGGAAGAAGGAGCCTAGCATGTCAAGGGGAACCTAGTAGCTATCGATTTGACTTGACCTGATTGTAATTTTTATCATTTATAGCCTAAATGCATAATAGCACAAGAGAAGATAGCAAAAATAAATTTTGGCTCACAAGTGTGAAATATATATGTGTGTGTGTGTGTGTGTGTGTGTGTGTGTGTGTGTGTGTGTGTGTAAATATATATATAATATAAAACTACCTGCTTATATATCATAAACAATTTCTGGGGAGAATCAGTTGACTCTGAACATAGCAAGCACCAATGGTCCAAAAATGGAATTGATTATCTTCTAACAAAAAAGAAGTTATGGGTTATAAATAAGGGACTCATTTCTGAATCATTGTCTGTATTGTCAGGGCATCAACTTCTTCAACAAAAGATCAAAATTAAGGAAAATTTAGAAGAGTTAATAAAATTTAAAAGGTATGACATCTATTGAGGAAACTGACATTTAAATAAGATATTGATGCTGAAAAAAGGAAATGAATAAATAGCCATCAATATAACATGTCATCCTTTCTAAAGGAAGCATACCTAATGTAAATCAATCAAGAAGACTAAAAGAACCTAAAAATTTCTGCTTGCCAAATGGAAAAAAGAGCAGCACTGGATTCCCCTTGAACCATGCTAACAGTAATAATATATAAATCCAACTTTATCATAGGAAAATACATATAAACACACATGCACACACATATACATACATGTATACAAACCTACTTTCTAACTTTCTATGCATAAATTTCCTCATCTTCAGAATGAGATTAGAGGAAATGACTTTCAAAATTCTTTCTAGTTTTAACTTTATTATCTTATAATCAATATCATAATCATTACTAATAAAGCAACAAACTTTTATTAAGCCACCAATCAGACACTGTATTAAGCATAGGGATTGCAAATAAAGGCCCTATACTCAAGTAGCTCCCATTTTAATGGCAGAGAAAACATTTAAACATTTGTATGTTGTTGTTTTGTCATTTCCAACACTTTAAGACCCCATTTGGGCTGCCAAAATTAGAAGTAGAAAGCTGGGAAACAATCTTCACAATTAGGAGTTCAGATAAGGGTCTCATTTCTAAAATATATAGAGAAAGCCATCAAATTTATAAGGTCACAAGTCATTCCCCAATTGATAAAAAGTGAAAGGATATAAAAAGACTGTTTTCAAATGAAGAAATTAAAGTTATATATAATCATATGGAAAAATGTTCCCAATCATTATTGATTAGAGAAATGCAAATTAAAACAACAATGAGGTATCATTTCATACCTATCAGATTGACAAAGATGGGAGAAAGGAAAAATGTTCAGTGTTGGGGAGGATATGGGAGGATTGGGACACTGATGCGTTGCTGGTGGAATTGTGAATGGATCCAACCTTTCTGGAGAGCAATATGGAACTATGCCCAAAGAAAAATAAAACTGTTCATACCTTTTGACCCAGCAATTCTAATTCTAGGTCTATATTAAAAAGAAATTTTTAAAAAGGGAAAAGTCCTACATATTCCAAATTTTTCATAGCAGCCCTTTCTTTTGTAGTGGCAAAGAATTGGAAATTGGGGGAATACCCATCAATCGGGGAATGGCTAAATAAGTTAGGTACATGAATACTATGGAATACTATTGTTTTTAAAGAAATCATAAATGGTCAGACTCTAGAGCAGCATGGAATGACTTATGGGATCTGATACTCAGAGAAGGGGGCAGAACCAAGAGAACAACATTGTGAGATGAACCAACTTGATGGAAGCAGCTCCTCTTAGCAGTTCAGAGAACTAGGACAATTATATGAGACTGGCTATGGACTGTATTCCCATCTACAGGAAGAAAAACAAAACAAAACAAAAAGCAATAAAACATACACATACACACACACACACGCACACAAACAACCCTTCAGAATCTGTTGAACATTTAAAACAAAATTATCTCATGCATCTCTTTCCCTTAACCCTAAAAATAACTAATACTAATTGGTAAACATGTTTATCAAAATAGTATTTGCAATGTTAACCTGACTATTCCCTGTAGAGGACAGAAGGGTTGGGAAGGGAGGAGGGTGGAAGGAAATTTTGTAACTTAAAAATATGCATGTGCATAAGGATGAAAAGAAAGACCCCATCTGGAATTTTCTTGCTAAAGGTACTGGAGGACTTTGCCATTTTTTTTTTTTTTGCAAGGCAAATGGGGTTAAGTGGCTTGCCCAAGGCCACACAGCTAGGTAATTATTAAGTGTCTGAGCCCGAATTTGAACCCAGGTACTCCTGACTCCAAGGCCGGTGCTTTATCCACTGTGCAACCTAGCCACCCCTGGACTTTGTCATTCTTTAAATGAAACTGAAGCAAACAGGGTTAAGTGATTTGTCCCAGGTCACACAGCTAATATCTCTGACCAGATTTGAACTCATTAAGATGAGTCTCCTTGATTTTAAGCTTGGAACAATATTATTTACTGTGTCACTGGTTGTCTCCAACATCTGTATATACAAAATATATGCAGGGTAAGTAAGAGGTACTCTCAGAGAAAAGACTCTAGATTTGGGGTACAGATATTGGAGGAAGAAAGGGGAGATCAAGAAAAACTTCTTATAGTAGGTGGATTTTGAGCAGAATGTTCAAAGAAACCAGTAATCCAGGAAGCAGAGACAAAGAGGGAAAGCATTTCAGATTTGAAGAAAAGTAGCTTAAAGAAAGAATTTTATGTGTAGTTTTTTCAAACATACTGGTCAGAAGCATAATTTCCTTTTTATTTAGGAAGTTTTTCCTGATCTCCTCAACCACTAGTGACTTTGCTGCCTATTTTAAAGTTAATTTATTTGCATTGCATTTATTTTTAATATATTTATTTTATACATACTTGTATATGTCTAAGTTCTCTACTCAGTTATAATTTAAGTTTCTTGAGAATAGAAATCATCTCATTCTGTTTATTTACATCCAGTGTCAAAGACATAATCTGCTCTTAATCAAAGCTTGGTGATTGAATGATTCCTGTTACTTTTATGTGTTTGAAAGGAACATGTTTAAGTCACTAACAATTATTACTTTACAATCTATGTCTTTTTTTCCATTTAATTAGCTACTCCTTTAAGGATAATATGCTATGGTATTTGAATCACCCTCTTCAAAGTTGAAACAATTTAATTATCCATGTTTTTATCTACTATCTATAACTTTATACAAAATGTTTCTCAATTATCAGCAAGAATTTATTAAGCAGCAGTTATATTTAAGTCCTGTGCTCGATGTTGAAGGTACAAATATAGAAGGCACACAATCTCCACCCTCAAGCAGCATATATTCTTCCAGGAGCAAGCAATTGCCCACAATAATAGACAGATAGATAGATAGACAGACAAACAGAGACAGACAGACAGACAGACAGATAGATAGATAGATAGATAGATAGATAGATAGATGGAATTTGTGGACAAATTCCTTACTCCCTTTCCTATTGATGTTTGTATATACATACATGTATATAGGCACACAAAATATATACACGCCTAATACTTATGTGTGCATATGCATTCATATACATCTATCATCTATCTATCTATCTATCTATCTATCTATCTATCTATCTATCTATCTATCTAATACAGCTACCAAGTAGTTGGCACAATGAGTATAGCTCTGGACCTGATTTTAGGATGATCTGAATTAAAATCCGACCTTAGGAATTTACCAGGTGATCTTGGGCAAATCACTTAAATCTATTTGCCTCAGTTTCCCCAACTATAAATACAGGATTAAAGCACCTTCTGTCAAGGGTTATTCTGAAAATCAAAGGAGATATTATTTTTGAAGGCACAGCATATTTGGCATATGGTAGCATATAAATGCAAACTATTATTATTATAGGTTACACAAAATAATTATCCAATGGTTAAAAAATCAAGGACACTAAGAACTAAGAAATGAAGGAAATGCCTTTTGAAGACAGTATATGAGGGTTGATCCTAGAAGAAAGAGAGGGGTTCCAAGAGGCAGAGGTAATAAGATAGAATATCTTAAATTTGAGAGGATGATTATTTCAATGGCATAGATTCAAGACATGAAATGAAACGCATGGGGAACAATCAATCAATAAACATTTATTAGGTGCCTACTACCTGCATTGTGTTAAGTTCTGGGACAGGACAGAAAAAGCATGAGGGATAGTTTCATGGACAGATAAAAGAGCATTAGGAGAAGTCATGAGTAAACTATTTTAAAAGGTAGGTTTAAGCCAGATTGTGAAGGGCTTTAAAAGCTAGAGTAGCTTGCATTTTAACCATTAAGCAATAGAGAAACACTTAAGCTTCTTGAGCAAAGAGAAAAGCATCATCAAAACCTGTGCTTTTGGAAGATCAATTTGGAAAACGTGTAGAGGACAGATTATAGAAGAAAGAAACTGCATGAAGCAAAATGATTACAGAACTTCTGATTAGTCAAGGCAAGAGCTATTTAAGCCCTGAACTAGGATAGTTATCAACTAAGCTGAGAGATTGGTGTCAAAGGTGTTGAGGACATGGAATTAGGAATTAGGAAGACTTGGCACCTGACTGGGAGAGTTAGAGTGAATAATGAGCAAGACTCCTAGGTTGCAAATTTGGGAGAGTGGAAGAAAATTGATAACTTCAAAAGAAAAGGGACATTATAAAAAAAGTGATAAATTCCATTTGGAGCATGTTATATTTGAGATTTCTATGGGATATCCATTAGAAGTATCTGTCTGTCTCTATTAACAGTAACTATTTTTACTATTACCTTCCTGAATTCTTGATGTCTATCCCTGCTATTTTGGATTTATCTGACAAGTAATAAATTTGATTTGTAACCTTCATTTTAATTCTATTTGAATCTTTGTTTTTTAAGTGTATCTCTTGTATTCAGTAAAATGATATATGATTTAGAGCACCAACTCTGAAATCAGGAGGACCTGAATTCAAATCTGATCTCAAAAACTTACTGTCTGACCTTAGGCAAGTTACTTATCTGTAATTGCCTTACTAATTTCCAGGGTTATCTCCAGTCCTCTTGATTCATATCTGACTACTGGACCCAGTTGGCTCCAGAGGAAAAAGTGAAACTGGTGACAGTACAGTATCCTCCTTCCCTCCCTCAAATCCAATTCATGTGCTTGTCATGGTCATCACTTCCCTGATGTCATGGTCTTCTAGAACAAAAGAGTGTATTCAACAAACATATAGGTTTGCAAGGTTAATTCATTTCAATATCCTTACATTTTCATCAGTTAATTCTTCCCATTAATTTGCAAAACCAAGATTATTAATTGTTTTCAACACTATCAAATCCTGCAATATTATATATTTTTATTTTTGGCTTTTGCAAGGCAATGGGATTGTGACTTGCCTGAGATCACACACTAGGCAATCATTAAGTGTCTAAAGTTGGATTTGAACTCAATTCTTCCTAATTCCAGGGCCAGTGTTTTATCCACTACACCATTTAGTGGTCCCAATATTATATATTTTCAAATGAAAATAATATCAATGCTAGTATCTGCAGGTAATTTTACTCAAAAAATTCCATTCAACAATCTTATCTTTAATGTGAGATTCACCTCCTCTCTCTCCCTATCTCTGCCCAGTCCTGCATACTTTATTCTACTTTACTGCTATAATAGTGATAATACTTTCCTTGCTTGATTCAGATAAGAGATGGGTCCATAATTTCCCTTTACCTATAAGCCCCTATGTGTCCCTGTCTCCTATGGTACTCTGACTTAAGAAACAAAAGTAAATCATTTACATTCCTTTCCCCCTTTTAAAAAGGACATTGCTTCCATTTTTTTTATCATGAGTTGATTACTATTTGTTCAATTAATAAAAGAAGATCTGAATTCACAATACATAATCCTCTTTTAATAATAATAATAATAATAATAATAATAATAATGATCACCATTAACATGTAAACATCTTATCTATTCCTGGTATTGCAAGCTATTCAACTTTCACAAATTACTTTTGACCTCTGTATGTGCATTCCAATATTTTGATTTTTTCCAAAAATACTTTAAAATTATTAATTTTATTAAGAAAGATTTTTTCCTAAATGTAAAATTATATTCATGTTCTCAAGTCATTTTTCATTACTTTTTAATATAGTCTGGTTTTCCCCCTTCATTTCTTTTTTGTTTTTTGCTTTTTGGTAAGGTAGAGGGAAGTTAAGCAACTTGCCCAAGGTCACACAGCTAGGTTATTATTAAGTGTCTGAAGCTAGGTTTGAACTCAGGTCCTCCCAACTCCAGGGCCAGTGTTCTATCCACTACACCACCTAGCTGCAGCCACTTCGTTTCTTAATGTTAATTAATAATTCTCAGAAATTTAGATTTCTTACTATTTATGAGACTGTTTTCCTTGTCCTTGAATTTATAGAGTTTGAAAATTATATTTCAAGATGAATTATATTTGAGATTCCTATCTTATGGTACCACATCTATTTCATTAATCTGTATTTTTTCTTGTTATAATTCTTCTGATCAGCATTTTTATGATTTTCTGAAATATGATATTTAAGTTTTAATGATTTTGCCTAATATGTCAATGACTCATTATTTCATCAAGTTCAGTCTTCAAGGTTAGTTTCTTTTGCTTATAGTACCTCAAAGGTACTTCTTCCAGTGTGACTTTTTGGCTTTCTATACTTCACCTTGTTTAAATTCAGGTTATTTCATTTTTGCTTTTTTTTTTAATTCTCTTTATCAGGTATCAACTGCTTTATGAAAAGTGTCTTACTTCGACATTAAGTCCTTTCCCAATCACATAACCTGAGATCAGGATTACTACTACTGCTTTTTTTTTACTTCAGTTAAAGCATAATATATTATGCTCCAGTCTTTTATGTTTATTTTGTGTGTATCTCTGCTTCAAATAGGTTTCTTATAAACAACTTTTTTGTAGGATTGAGGTCTGTAATTCACTCTGCTATTCACTTCCATTGTATGGGAGAGTTTATTGCATTCACATTCACAATTATGATTATTAACTTTATGTTTCCCTCCATGCTATTTTTCAAATTCATATATTTCTCTCTTTCCTTTTATCCTATCCTTCCTCACCAGTGTTTTGCTTCTGTCCAGCACCATCCTGAATTGGCCTATCATCCTCCCCCTTTTTTTCCCTTTTCCTCTCCTGTTTCCCTGTAGGGCAAAATAAATCTCTAAACTCAATTGAGTAATTTTGTTAATACCTCTTTGAGCCAAATTTAATGAGATCAAGATTCAAGAAATGCTTAACTATTCCCTTCTTTCTTTGTAATATGTGTTTCACTCAAATGTCAAAATGATCATACAGGTCTGATCATAATCACCCTGACTATATAAAAAATACAATAGTTATTAATTACCCATGATGAAATTTGAATTTATTTATTTGACTTTTAAAATCCTCGATATCTTGCCCCAATCTTTTGCATCTCATTGTCCTCCATATATTCTGTGATCCAACATTGACCACTGTTCTGTCTCTCACATATGAAAATTCATCTTTCCAGGAAAAGATCCTTATTTAAGTATATGTCATAGTAGACCTCTGAATTTGCATCATAAAGATAGATTTCATTGAGCAATATTTATAGTGTTTAGAGATTGATGCATTTGTATTTTCAAATAAGAGCATTTGGAGAACCTCAATAGCAATAATTTTACCTATATTTTATGCTGTCCATTTTCCATGATGTTGATATTACAGTATAGTGGAAAATTGCTAAACATGGAGCAAGAAAAAAATGAACTCAATTCCTGGTTCATTCTTATTCAGGTGTAAGGTAAGACTTTTAAATGGCTTGAACTTCCTTTTCCTCATCTGCAAAATAGTGATAATAATGCTTGTACTGCTCACCCTCAAAGGACTTTTGTGAGGATAATATTTTTTAAAAATTCAAAAATCACTTTGAAAATCTCAAAGCACTATAAATGTTAGCTATTATGACAAGAACATTAGGTGCTTTGATTTCACTTGACTTAATCAATATCAATAGATGGCAGATCATTAAATGAAGTTTTCTCCATGGAAGGATTCTTTATGTTTGGAGGAATTAGGAACAAGTTTATTAAAGTGGAATGAAAAACAAAATTCAGAAAAGGTGGCTGAATCTTTCAAATTCTGAAAATGAAACTATAAGAATACAGGATTGGTGACAGAAACTGCTAGTCAAAATTATTTAGGAAATTTAAATTTTTTAAAAACAATATGAATTTTAAAAAGGAATAATTTAAGGATATTTTCTGGTAATATGTATAATTGAGACTAAATGATTTTTCTGTGTTCCTTTATGCTCTGAAGTTCTATGATTTTGTAAAGAATAACTAAATTCAATCACAATAAGTAAAGACCTCAGCATCATATTCTCATATATAAGTCAACAATTTAGATATTTTATTTTCTGTAAGACATTTGGAACAATTAAGGTATGTCTCATGTTTAAAATTGTAAATTAACCCATTGGCTATCATAGGCTATTTAGTCAAATCCCTTCATTTACATATAAGGAAAATAAGGCCTATCCAGTCATTTAAATTACTTGCCCAAAGTCCCAGATTTGAACCCAAATACTTTGATCACAAGTCTATGATCTTTCTACTTTTATCTTGTCTCCTGTGGTAAATAATAAGCATATTTTTGAGTTTACAGTATCTAACCCCTGGGGAGGAGAACAATCACTTCCTAGGGTTAAGAGTATAGAACCCAGGGCAGCTAGGTGGTGCAGCAGATAGAGCACCGCCCCTGGAGTCAGGAGTACCTGAGTTCAAATCCGGCCTCAGACACTTAATAATTAGCTAGCCGTGTGGCCTTGGGCAAGCCACTTAACTCCATTGTTTTGCAAAAACTAATATATATATATATATATACACATATATATATATATATGTGTATATATATATATATATATTTATACATATATAACCCAAGTTGTTAATAGGATAAGTTTGAACTCCTTCTAGAGTGTTAAGATTCAATTTTTGAAGAAAGGCATAACTACACATGATAAGCTTGCAAAAATATATTCATATAGCTAGTTTTTATTGCAGATCCTCTATTCTTTATCTTTACTCTAATTATCACTTATGTAAAGAGGTAGAATTTACCATCTTTCCTTTCAACACAGTTGCATCTATTGTTTTGGGGGCATTTAATTTTATGCCTGACTTAATACTGTTATTCAATATTGAACATTTTGGCTCCATGATTCAATATGTAATTGATTGTTTTTTGTTTGCTTTTTTTTCTAAGGCAATGGGATTAAATGACTTGTCCAAAGTCACAAAACTAAGCACGTATTAATTAGCTAAGGCTGGATTTGAACTCAGGTCTTCATTGTGCCACCTTGCTGCCCCATCACCTATCTGCCCTTTGGCCTAACTGCCCCATAATTGATTCTTTAACAATTTAATTAAACATTTATTCAACACTCACCCCTGTATCCAGAACTAGGGATACAAATACGATGTCTGCACTCATAGAGCTTGTATTCTTTTAGGAAGTGATAATCAGCAAGTAAATCACCATGCAACTTTATTATATACTGAAACATTTATAAACCCAAAACATGTAGTGTTTTAACAGTACATTCCCATATAAGTTTGAAGAAGGTGATGCTCTGCCTTCTTCTTTCAGCTCTCATATCGTATACAATTATCTTTTTTGTGGACTATTGAGTACATTTTTCATTTTTTCTGGTTTTTTTGGTTGGTGATTTTACTGTTTATAATGGCTTCCAAGTGTAGTACTAACTGTTCTTTAATGTCCCCAAGAGGAAGAAAGCTGTGATGTACCTTACCGAGATTACTACCAGAAAAAAGAAGAAATTATTTGACTTTTCTATGAGGCTGCTCCAGAAAATGCCGAAGTAAATGTTGTGACCAGAGATTCACAGAAGCCTAGCCATGTTTTCCTCCAGGAATCATGGTATTTGATAATTCAGAGATTAAAGGGTCTTTAGAAAAAACAACCAAGAATGATGAGAATCAACTATATTTGCAAAGTAATTTCTAGGGGGATAGCACTAGCAATTGGGGAGAAAGGAAATTCAATATTGGTTTCCTATGGATGGTGGTCCTTGAGAAGAATTTCATAGAAACCTAGGGATTCTATAAGGACAAAATGAGGGGTGCATATATTGTGACAGAGTACAGTTTCCTATGCAAAGGGACATGGAATTTTGTTTAAAGGGAATAGCAAATAAACCAGTTAGGCTAGATCATGGAATATGTGAAGGACAGAAGATACAATAAGCCTGGGAAAAATGGGTTAGAATCAGATTGTGAAGGGTTTTCAAACCAAACAGAAGTTTGTATCCTAGAACTAAAGGGATATAGCTAGAGCTTCTTGAGTATGTCAGACTCTAAACATGATGCCACTTGTACTTTGGGAATATTGATTTGGCAGCTGGATGGAGGTTGGATTTGGAAAAACCTGAAGTGGGGAGACCAATCAAGAAACTACTCAGACAATTGTATCCTTGAATTAAAGTGATATAAATAGAACCCATTGAGAAAGTCATAGTATAAATATGTAGACATTTATACTTTGGGAATATTGAATGTAGCTGGATGGAGGTTAGATTTGGAATACTGTCTGAGGAAACCAATCAAGAAACTTCTCAAACAAAAGATAATAAAAACTTGAATTAGGATGTGACTAGGTAAATGAAGAGAAGGGAGAAAATTGAAGATATATAGTAGAGATAGACTTGATAAGTCATGGCATTTTACTGGACATGAAGGGTGAAACCCAGCAAAACATATAGGATAACTCAGAGATTATTAAGATTAAGAACTCTGGGTCTTAAGGAAAAAGTTTTCTGGGTTCTTGAAGGAAGGTGATATCCAAAAATAAGGAAATTAGGAATTGGGCAGGATTCAAGTGGGAGGTTGTAGGGGAAAGACAATGAGTTCTATTTTCAATATCTTACATTTATCATGGCTGCTGAACATACAGTTGAAAGTGTCATAGTCAAAGACATAGTCAGCAATACATAACAATAAAGGATTGAGACTGGTACTAAATATATACATTTGAGATATAGAACTTGGCATAAAGGTGACATCTAAACAGAAGGTAAAGGATCTTAGAAAGAGGAGGTAAAAAAAAATCTAGGACCAAACCTGTCCTGGTTGGTATGGTAAGGATGATGACTAGTAAAAGAGATTGAGAAGAGATAGCCAGAAATAGGAGAAATCAGTGTTGTGGAACTTATGTGGAGAAGAGAGTATCTAGGAGGTAGTTTCAAATGACTACAGGAGAGGTAAGGATATCTGTGAACTAATAAAAATTAATTACTTGGGGGGTGGTTAGGTGCCACAGTGGATAGAGCACCAGCCCTGGATACATAGCTGTGTGGCCTTGGGCAAGCCACTTAACCCCAATGTCTTGGAAAAAAACCTAAAAAAACAAGTTAATTACTGGATAATTGATAGCATTTTGGTTTGTTCTAAGGAGTCAGATATTTAATTAAAATCAACACATGCAAGGAGGAGTTTCGTGATTCTGAGGTGATATGCTATAGAAAATTATCTATGAAAGTCCACTATGCCTATCTAACAGTATGAAATCCATTCTCATGACTTTTATAAATATGTAAAAGCAGGCATGTGGTTCAGTAGATGCTTTGATAGCCACCTATTTTTGTTTTTTTAATTAAAAATATAGTTATTTGACTCCTTTTGTTTTGTAGGAGTCTTTATTGTAATGGAAAAGGTCCCATAAAGAGTTAAAAGAAGAATTTCCAATTGAGCATGAAGTTCTCCATATGTAGCTATTCACAAGCCATGGCTATTCCAAAAAGTTTGTCCTAGACACATCTGCAGTATAAAAATAATAAGGAAAAAAGTCCAGATTGCAAAATTATGTTGAATGGAAAGATTTGTCCTATCTGTGTTTGTTTATTGAAAAGATAGTGTATGATCAATTGGACCCAAATTGAAGATAAGGAGCAAGGCAGGTTGAATCTATTTTAATTATACTTGTGATTAAAACACACAGATTAAAAAATTTTATTCTCTCATTTATATCTTATGGTTATAAATAAGATCATTATTTCAAAAAAATAAAATTTTAGGTAAGCCAAAGTCAAAGATCCAAGATAGCTATTCATCATTGATTTTTTTTTTCAAATTAAAACTTCTTATTCAACAATATGTCAAATTTGGTAAATATTCATTTTAAATCTACTTAGTTTTTCTAGTGTGGATGGCTAATTCAGTCTGTTTCAAATGATGATGGTTCTTCAATACTCTTGGACTTAATATAATTGGTACAATATCATTGGAGAGAAATGGTATAAAAGGCATGATTAAAAAAAGTATTTCTAGAAAAAGAGGTGCAATGTCATGTATCAAGAATTAGATATTACAAATGAATAACTCAAAGTCCATGTTGACCTACATACAATGTTAAAAGAATAGGAGGAATACTCTAGCACATCATTTATGTATTCTATTAAGAGTTTTGTAGAAAAGTGTGAAAGTAATCATACAGGATGAGAAAGTAAGGAAGAATTGAATTATATATACTAATGGAGAAATTATCCTTTCTAATGAGATATCCAACTGGGTAAGCTGAATGATCAAAGGGATGATAAATGAGACCTCTGTGGAAAGAATAATGGAATTAAAAGAGAAAAATTTTGAGGGAGAACATAGTCACTGCTTTTAAATATTTAAAGATCTATCATATAGAAGAGAGATTAGTCTTATTCTTTGTAGCTCTAGGGGAAAGAACCAGGAATAGAATGAACTTCTTTATTGAGTAGTACACTTCTCCATCTTTTCAGTTTTTCAAGCAGAGACAGTCTAAACATTCATAGAAGAGATAATGTATCAGATCAAGTGTGGAACGGTTTATTTTCAACTGGAAGAGCCTATAATTTTTCAATTTGGGATTATTTTGTTGGAAGAAATAAAAACTGAGGCATACTTTGGGCTGTGACATAGCAATTGGCATTAAAAAACTAAAATCCCTTCAGCTTTTCCTTTGTGAGACTTCTATTTTTTTTTGTCTCACTTTGAAATGGTAGAAAATCTCATTAGATAGATTCTTTTAGATACCACTATCAGTTTTGTTGTGTTCAGTCCTTTAAGTCTTACCAATTTTTAATGATCCCATTTGGGCTTTTCTTGGCAAAGATATTAAAGTGATTTGCCATTTCCTTTTCTCTCCTATTTTACAATGAAAGACTAAAGTAAACAGGGTTAAGTGACTTGCCCAGCTCACACAGCCAGTAATTGCCTGAGGTCAAGCAGATAGGTGGCCAAAATGGTTCTAACCAAAACATACATTTAGGATGTTTTTGGTGATAGAAACAAGGTTTCAAACTTAGTATTTCTTACTGCAAAGAAATTATCTGTTTTGCAGTTTTATGCTATAATAGAGTTTAACAAGTTTAAATTGTGATGAGAAAGTTTAATTTGACATAAGAACAAAAGTTTTTAATGTAAGAATGTTTCAACATAGAATAGGATGCCAAAATTTTCTATCTATGGACATCTTCCAAATTAGGAAATCATGTGTTGGTTTAGATTTAGAATCAGCTCATGGGTCAGTTGACCCTTTAAGACCCTTCGAGCTTTATGACTTCCAAGTTCGAGTATAAATAGATCTTGAGGTATTATTAATTCATCTGTGATGAATCCTTTTTTGTTAAAGTGATACCGATGGATGTGTCAGAGAACTACAGTCATTATTACTTAAGTCTTATAGGCAAGTGAATCAAA
Organism: Macrotis lagotis; assembly: GCF_037893015.1. Classification (NCBI taxonomy): domain Eukaryota; kingdom Metazoa; phylum Chordata; class Mammalia; order Peramelemorphia; family Peramelidae; genus Macrotis; species Macrotis lagotis. The sequence continues at coordinate 183,268,152 of NC_133658.1, read as the reverse complement.
TGTTTGTTTCATTATTTTCCCCAATAAAGAAAACTAACATGAACTTGAGAAATATCAAAGTTTCACTTTTCATGAGTTTCAATGTGTTACATTTCATCAACTAAGACAGTGGTCAAGTAGATAATTCTAAGCCCTCCATCAAAACAAGTAATGGGGTAGCCACAATGCCTTAAATTTATATATATTCTTTGCAGTTCCAAATGCTAATTTGACCAATTAAAATGAATGGATGAGATCAAAAACAGATAAATTCTCCTAGACCAAACCCAAAGAATATTACAATGAAGATGCAGAATTAGGGGATGGGAGAGGGTCAAGTCTAGCTACAAATTCAATGAGATCACAAAATTGTTATAGAATCAGGTTCAAATGGACACAACTTAATCAGCTGCGAAGAAACAGTGAGTTGAGAAGGAATGAGTTGTAAAACTTTAAGTGGAGGGATAAAGTCAGTGTTTTACATTTTTAATATTCACTGACTTGAAGATACTCCCCTTTTGCGCTACCCTCCCAAAAGAGAGCTAGAGGTAGCAAAGAGCTATGTAACCAGGGGACCAGGGCAGAGGCAGATATGTGAAGCATCATTTCATTGCTCCACCTAGTGGATCTAATCTGCAATTCTAAACAACAGCAATCCCAGATAGTAAAATTGCTACATTCAAATTAAAACAGATAGAAACCTGATACTGAGGGAAACTATAAGAGAGTAAGCTATGGAACTGACAAAATGATTGGATAATAGAAGAATATTCCAAGAGAGAGAAATCCAGATAAAGTCATCGTCATCAGGATATTTGATAGAAGGAAAATCAATGGAAGATTGCTGAACAAACTAGATGAGAAGGTGATTTTTTCCCAATTCTTTCATTTTCAAATTTCCATAATGTTCTAGGTCACAAATATCACTAGGTTTCAATGGCAATTTGTTTTAATTTTAGATTTTTAATAAATAAAATAAGGCAATAGCCATCTTTAATACTGATAGCAAGGTTAATACTCCCAGATGGGAAACCATTTAAGGGAGTTAGTCTATTATTCCATATCTGAATAGTGGAGGAAAATAAAACTCAGAGCAAGTCCAACACAAATATTGACTCTACTTTTTTGTGTATATATATATATATATATATATATATGTATGTGAATATGCACATATGTATATATATATGTATTATGTGAATACATGTGTTTCTGTCTTTGATAACAAAGGACAAGAACCAACCAACCAACCAATGTGAATGCATTTGTTTAACAATAAATATTTTTATTAGACTTTCCCCTTATATTTGAGGATAATTTTCACTGCAATTGTTGAAAATCACCACAATGAGGAGGAAGATTTCTCAGCAAAGAAAATCTAGACAAATCAGAGCTTGTTACCAGGATGAGGCAGAAACTATCATCACTGAGCTATTCATGATCTAATTGTTTAAGTTTTATGCTGGCACTAGAAGTAATGTTGGACTTTAGAATCTGTCATTTTGGTCTTTATAATACATGGGATGAAAAATTAGTAGATACTTGATGTTCCCAACGTGTAACTAAAGCACAAGGGGGAATAATTAGAAGTAACTCTAGTCAACTTAAAGACTGTAGTTTTGAGTGCTTTATTTTTTTTTATTTGTCCTACTTGCCCCTCCTCACCCCTCCCCCACAATGACTGATCCCTTTGGAAGCTTTTAACTAGCTTAAAAAATTTATTAATGCCTTCTAACTTTTACATCACTGTCATTTCCAGATGTACATGTACCACCATAGTCCTGCCTTGAAATAAACAAAAACAACAGTGACTAAATTGAATATGCATACAAGATTCCTCATCTATAGTCCTCTACTTTTTCTAACAATGAGAGGGATGTGCTTCCTCAACTCTTGACTAAGATCAACAAGGGGTCATTATAGGTTTTAATATTTCAGTTGTCCTTCAATGTTCTTTTCATTTACATTATTATAAACATTGTATATATAATCCTCCTGATTTTGCTTACTTCATTCTAACTCACTTCATATAAATCTTCCCATGTTTCTTTGGATTTCTCCTATTCATAGTTTTTGCAGGAATATTATGCTTATATATTCTAGCTTATTCAGTCATTCCCCAATCTATATACTTCGTGTGTGTGTATATATTCACATATATATATTCATGTATATTCATATATGTATACACATACATAAGCATTCACGTATGTATATTTCTAATACACAAAAGTTGCTATCCAAATATTGGTGTAATGAGGGCCTTTATTTCTACTTCTGACTTCTGGGGGGGTGGAATATCCCAGTAGTGGGATGATTGCTAATTTTTGCTAGAGAAGGTAACAGAGGAGGGAAAGAAACTGAAAGTCACTAATATTCCATTTTAATATGTAATGTATTACCAGTGATTGCCAGAAGTTTGATGAGGAACCAAGGACATAAATGAGAGGTGAGGATCCTCTTAAGAATCCTTTTATCGCTCCTGGTCCTATCCCCCACGGTGAAAGCTTATCAGTGACTATACAAAACCGAGAACCTGCTGGAACTGTGATCTGTGGATGCAAATAAGATCTACTTTATTTCTGATTCAATAGGAAAATAAGAGACTGAGCAAGGTGTTTCCTTCATTTCAACTATAAATGTCCCTATAAATAAGGCAACTATTAAAAGAATTTATTTTTATCTAATGGTAGAATAATGGATGGAACAAAATCTTCAAAAATCAATTCTTATTTCTTCCTTTGTCAAAACTAGTATCCCAAATTTTCCTTCAGATTATCCTTCATGAAGAGAATTAACAAGTAGGTTTTTACCTTGGCATTAATTCATACCATGAATTTATCAGTTGGCTATGTAGAAAATGATAGATCTGAATTTACACAGTCTGATCAGCAGCTGTGTCCAAAAAACAAAACAAAACAAACCAGTTTTTCCCAAGCAAGGGTGAATAAGAAAGAGAGAGGTAAAAGACCACAGGGTTTAGCAACTGGACCACATAATCCTTTTTCATTCTCACTATTGCTTTACATTTACCCAAGCCTCTTATCAGTAAGCAGAGTTTTAGAAGCATCAGGGTTTGATGTTGTACATGGCTATCGATGACAAGATTTTCAAGCCCAAATAATCTGCTTCTGCCAGAGCAGAAATATGTCAAAACCTCATCTCTGCTCATGAAACTTCAGCTTTTGAGACTCAAAAAGATATAGTCAGAACAACCACAATCAATCTGTGAATAATCCAATCAACAGAAGACTGACTTCAATATACATAAAGATGTTTACAGGTTGATTTAAGTCAGAAATACCTCTGAACCTTTAGAATAGACTTTAATTTGACTAGCCTTTTGATGAAATTTTTTCCTTCACTTTGTCAAGTGTTTTTCAACAAATATCCTTTCAATTTGGGTACAATGGTGTAAAAATTTGGGATTGATTCCTTTCCTTACCCTTCTAGGAATCATCTTCTAAAATTAAGAGAATGCTATATTTATTTAATTTATAGATTTTTATATTATCTCACACATGGTCATATTTGATCCTCATAATGTTGTAAGATAAATCAGTTATTATTAACACTTTTCAGATCACTTTTACATATTATCTTTCCTGATTAGAATGTATATGGACTTCTTGAGGGCAGGAATTGTCTTTTGTGTTTGCATCTCCAGTCCTAAACAAGGTGCTTGGAACATATTAAGCTCACAATAAATATTTATTGTCTACCTGCTTATTTTAAACAAATGAAACTAAAGAAATGAATATAAGTTAAATGACTTCTCAAAAGCAATACAACTCATTGTTAATCAAGGATTAATTGACTCCTGCTTCTGGTAGAAGTAAAACATTTTGAGTTGGATTGGACCTCAGAGGTCAGTGAGGCCATCCCTTCCCATCAATCTCCTCTAAGTTAAACCCCTCTTCCTTGGATCTTTCCTTATATAAAACTAAGATTCTTTATACTACACCACAATTCAGGTCTGAGAGGACAACACAGTCACTTTGAACACTTGACTCTGAAATAGCTTATCAGATCACTTTACTTCCACAATAAGAAAATTACTGAGTAGTATGAAGATAGTAGACATTTGGGGGGATGAAAAGAAAGACACCACAAAGTAAGTAGGGACTGTTGAATATTACCATTGCCTATTAGAAAATGAAATTTTTGAGAACTTAAAGATATGTTATCTAGTTTGAGCCTCATAATCACACTGTGAGATAAGTATTATGAGTGCATGGTAGGTCCCCTCATCTTCCTTTTGTCCCTGACTCCTTGGAACCATGTGGCCATTCCATTTGATTTGCAATTGGAAGCTTATATATATATATATCATCTCCCACATTAGAATGGGAACTCGAGAATAGGTATCATTGAACTTTTCTTATTGTATTCCTGGTGCTTTGAGTATAGAAAGTGCTTAATAAGTGCTTTATTTATTCTGTTTCTCTTTGATCAATCTTACCTGAAAATGAGGAAGAATTACAGATGGGAATGACAATAGGAAACGAGGAGTAATGATGCTCAAAGAAAGACACAAAACCAATTGTGACCTTGATTCTTCCCTAGACTACTACTCAATCTACCAATCAAAATCCATTATCAGTTAGCTGCAGTCAGATGAGGTCATAGAACTCCAAAGACTACTTAAAACAACAATCCTATTCCAATTCATATTTGATTCTACAAGCCATCTTCCATGCCATGAGTGACTCAGACTTTAAGAGTTTCTATACCTATACCTAAGATAAATGGGATTTGGGCAAATGTAGGTGAATACCTTTAGGGGCTTGAAAACAGATTCTGATGGTGAATGTATTAGATCTCCTGAATCTTAGCTTATTCTGTGTCTGGAGGGACTTTGGTGTGATAAGAGCAGCAGGTTCTCAACAATTTGATTAATGCTTATATTACTTATTAAGCTATTCATTGTACTTGTTTTGCATAGCTTATTAACTTATTGATTTGATACTGAATAAAAACTCTCTCTCTATATATATATTACTCCTACATGTTTGCTCATCTCCTCAAAAATAATTAGTTATCAATATGACTGTTACTGATTTAAAATACATCATCAAGAGACAGATTAGGTCAATGAACTGGGCATACAATTAAAAAAGAATTCTGAAAAATCCCAGAAAGTATTAGCAAAATTAAAAGTTTTTAAAAACCACTGAATTGCTCAATAAATCTGGGAGCTACTTTGGGTAAAAACCCATTAAAAAGTAGACTATTAGATGATTTTATTGAGAGTGAAGAAAATTAAACAGCTAGTATTAGAAATAAAAAAGAATTCACAACAAATGAAGAAGAAATTCCTTATTGGAGTATATTTTTCCCATTAAATGCTAATAAAACTTAAGACTTCAATGAAATTGATGCATATTTACATAAATATAAAAGTCTAGATTAAAAGAACAAGATATATAGAGTACCGACATAAATCTAATTTCAGAAAAAAGATCCTGAACACATCATAAATGAACATACAAAGAAAAATACCTGGGACCAGATGAATTTACATGTAAATTCTATAATCATCAATTTTACTAAGCTGTGGAAGTTCTACAGCATTTCTCTCTGATCGGACCAATTGGCATAGCTTATAAGTGGATTTCTACAAAACTTTGATAGGCCTTAAAGAAGATATTATTGGTCTTTTTAAGATGGTATCATTAAAGGTAGTAGAGGAAACTAATATATGCAACAAAAATTAATTTCAATAATATATAAACTGCTTGCAAAAATAGGAAAAAGAAAGGATTATACCAAATTCTAGGATGATGTAACTATGAACTTAATACCTAAAACAGAGAGGGATAAATGCAGAGAAAGAAAATCATAGTTTAATATTCTCAATTAATGACACAAAAATATTGGACAAACTAGTATCAAAATAGTACTGAACAAAAAAGACTACAGGTCAAATTTAAAAGTTTATACACCATGATATAGTTTCATTTATGCCAGTATTTTTAATTCACTATAAACAAAATAGCAAGAATCACATGATTATATCAGTACATTCATTAAAACTTTTTTTAACAGCACACATTGCTGCTAATATGTTTTAAAAATAGCTATAAATGGACCTTCCCTTAATGCAGTCAATATCATATAGATAAAAACAAGAGCTAGTATTCTCTACAGGGAAGAAAGAGCAGATATCTTTCCAGTAAGATCAAAAGTAAAAAATAAATAGGTCAACCTTTGTCACTGTAGAGCTTGTTAATTAAGTGTCCCTTAGAAAGTAAAAAATTCCAAGTCTGATTGCCTCATCTGTAAGACTCAATCATCTCTAAAGTCCTTTCTAGCTTTAATCTATAATGTTACTGTCATTACTGTTTAATATAATTTTAGATATCTTGGCTATGCCTATGAGATAAGGAAATCGGCAAAATAAGCATAAGCAATGAGGAAACAACATTATTACTTTTCATAAGTTATGATGGTTTACTTAAAGAAGCCTAGAAATTTAAGCATAAAATTATTATTTATGAAACATTACTTCAGAAAAGAAGCATGATATTAAAAACATACAAATGATCAACTTTTTGTACATTAGTAAGAAAATTCAGCAGGAAGAAATAAAGAAACTCCATTCAAAATAACTAAAGAATGCATATTAAATTTGGAAATCTAGCAATAATGACCAAAGGGCAACAACAAACCACTTTTTACAGAAATGAAACAGACTAAATAATTAGTAACAGTTTCTCATGGTTGGACATTACCAGTGTGGTGAATTGAAAATATTTGAATTTAGTCTATGTCATTCTAATCAAACCACAAAAGGATTATTTTATAAATTAGAAAAATAATAAAATAGAAATATTTATGGATAAACAAAAACTAAACGGCAATATATAATCAAAGTAGAAAGAAAAGGTTAGTCTTATAAAATCTCAAATTAATCATCAAAATTATTTGATATCACTTAAAATATAGGTATCAATCAAATTGTTATAAAATATTAATCACCAAAATTATTTGATATCACTTAAAACATAGGTATCAATCACACTAAATATGTAGACAGATGAACTCAATAGCATGTTTTTGATAAATTTAAAGATTCCTAAATATAAAGGTAAGATTCCTTCATATCTTTTGAAAAATGATAGGAAACTAGAAAGAAGTTTGGCTGAAATTCGGTATACATCAGGATTTTATAGTAGATCCTACAATAAATTCCCATTAGCTATATCTACATATAAATGGTGACATCATAAACAAATTAGACAATTTGTGAAGGAGATGACATTTATCATCCTGTATAAGAGAAGGCTTCTTGAACCAAACAAGAAATTGAAAAGATCACAGAAAATAAATTGGACAGTTTTCATTCTTGCACAAATAAAATCATTGTAGTTACATTTAGACAAGTAACACTTAATTGAAAAAATATCTTGGTGACAGTTTCTCTTGTAAAGCTCTGATAAACAAGATACAAAGGTACAATTCAAATATATAAGAAAATAATATAATGACATAAAAATATTGAATAAAATATTATCAAAGAGAGTATAGGTAAAATTAAAATGATTATATACTACGATATAGTTTGATTTATGTCAACATTGTTAATTTGATTTAACCAAAACAGAAAGAGTAATGTGATTATAACAATGCATTCATTAAATCATTGTAATGCAACACCCATTACTGTTATATGTGTTAGAAAAACTTAACAATAAATAGATTTTCCCTTAATGTGGTAAATATCCTATTCATAAAAATCAAGAGCTACTATTCTCTATAATGAAGAAAGGGCATATGCTTCTCTAGTAAGATCAGAGGTTAAAAAAAAACAGATCTCCTTTGTCACTTCAGATACTTATTACAACTGCAATAATTTCCTCCTGTAAAGTTCTGATTTGCAAAAGGCATAATTCAAATATATATAAGAATAAGAGCTATTTCTCTTTAGATAAAGGATAAAAGAATGTGAGTAGACAATTCTCAAAAAAAGAAAGAAAAACAAGCTAAGAGACTTACAAATTAAAGTAATTGTGAGTTTCTATCTTAAACCTATCAGATTAACAAAGATAATTAAAAAAAAAGAAAATTTCAACTGTTAGAAGAGAGCATAACAAAGTATAAAGATGTGGCATAAACTGGCATATTAATACAATGTTGAACTAACCAAAAGTAACATTTTTTTAAAAACTTTTTCAAATTATACCACTAAACAAATTAATGACACTAATAAGTATTCATTACATGTTTACTATATGCCAGACACTTGAGAATACAAATTTGGGCTAAAAGAAAAAAAGTTCCTAATCTCAACAACTTTACATTTCAATGGAGAGGATAATCCATAAACAAAAACTGAAAGGAGGAGGAAAAAAAAGAAGTAAGAGAGGGATGAAGAGAGAAGCTCAGAGAATCAGAAGAATAGTCAGGGTGTAGTAGAGCAATGAGCATTGTCAACTTGAGCACTTATTCAAAATGAAGACTCTAGAAGATACTCTTTATGACAAGAGAGGATCACAAAGTCCAGAAGATCTTCTAGAAGAAGGTCACAGAAGCCTAAGTGTCTTCCAGAGTGAAAAGGCATTGCTAGGAATGTACAGCAAAGAGATTAAAGAGAAATGTAGAGAGTCAAGGTGTAAAAAAAATTTATGATGCTTTTTATTATAACAAAGAATTGGAAACTAAGGAAGAGCTGTACATGGTATATTAATGTGATGGAATATTGTGCTATAAAATAGTAAAAAAAATTCAGTGAAAGCTGAGAATACTTTTGAATATTTATGTGGATTCAGAGTAAAATGAGAAGAATCAAAAAAATGTATTAAAAAACTATAAAAACAATTTTGAAACAGTAATGAATTCTGGTCAATGAAAACAATGATCAGCTACAATTCCAGAGGATCTATGATGAAACATGCTAATCACTTTCTGACAGATTCGATGGACTCAGCATGCAGAATAACATTTACATTTCTGGACATGGCTAATATATGCATTTGTTTTGTTTTACTATGTTTATTTGATAAAAAAGAAAGTTTTTTTATTTTGGTAAGAAGAATTGGGATGAGGAGACAGATTAGCAATAGTGATTCAAAAAAGTGTCAACAAAACATCATGTTTATAATACAGAGGGAAGTGCAGAGACATAAATAAGTAGAACAAATTTGAAACTAAATATATAGACATTTGTGTATACAATTTGAAAATTAAGTTCACTTAATAGAGAATCAAAATTTCATATGGTTCATGAATCTAGAACTGGAAGGGATCTCAGAAGTCATCTAGTATAATCCTCTCATTTTACAGTTGAAGAAACTGAGACACATGAAGTTTAAGTGATTTGTCCATTGTCACATACAATCTTGTTGTGTGTGTGTGTGTGTGTGTGTGTATTTTATGTATAGAAGAGTGAAATGTTTCTGTGTTTGATATTTGTGAAATTCAGAATAACACAATTTATTTTTAAAAAGAAAAAACAATTTTTTGCCTTGGTAATAATAATGGATAGTCGTATAATGCTTAATTGGACTATGCACAATCAATCAATAAATACTTGTTTATTATTAAGTACCAACAATGTAGGAAGCACAGAAGTCACTGGGACTAAGACCTAGACAGGGGAATTTTGCTAAGTAAAGGAAATCTTTCAATCTCACCACAACATTGTGAGGGAGTTTTATAATTATCCTCAGAGAATCAGAGAGAAAATATCTTATTCAATGTCACACAGCTAGCAAGAATCAAAGCCAGAATTCTATCTCAGGTCATACTAACTCCAAACCCAACACTTTATCAAATACATAACACTGTATGTGTGTTTTACTAGTTTTGTTAACTAGTAAGTTTAGTTAACTAGTAAGTTGTGTTTATTTTTTAATTGTCCTAATCTAGTTTGAAAAACATTCTAAAACAACCAGTCTAGTGAATTTCTATCAAAGATATAACAGTGTAGATTTTTTCCTTCTTAAAAATGAATCATGATTCCTTGGAGGTGGAATGGGCCAAGCATTCTTATAACAAATTTTCTGAGGTGACTGGATGGAATAAAAGTGATTACTTTGTATAAAGCACTGGACAAAATAGATGAAAGAGATGAGCTGCTATATAGATGGAAAGGTTTCATAGTCCTTGGGATATAACGGCAAAGCAGATGATAATTCCTCTTCTTCAATGTCTTCAAATTTTCTGTTGATTCATTTGACCATCTAAGAACTTTCTTTTCTGGATCTTCAGTAACTGGGGATCTATTTTCTTCAGTAGAAGGTCCCTGGCTGCATCTCTACAGGGGGTGTATCTCAGAATGATAGACTGCTGAGGGAACAAGGCTAGAAAGTTTACTGTTCTCAAGGCTCTTTAAGTTCAGGGTCCTGAGATGTATCCACTGGGGTCTGAGGGAAGAAGATCACCAAGATTATGGTAGTGATTGGATTACTTGGCACATGCTGCCTCTTATTTCTCCCACAGGGTGACTTGCAGCTTAGCTAGACTGTCTTGCTTACCCTGTGTGTTGCTGGTAGTTAGCAGTTGGTGGGGGATGGCTGACCCCTTCTCCACAGTGGTTTCTTCCTTAGAAGATGGCAATGAAGGCAGGGATAGCAGAAGTCTGCATAGTGTTGCACTTCTCAGAGAATCTGTGCCTATCTACTTGTTGGTGGTAAATGGTCAGCCGTTGTTGTTAGCTGTCATTATCTACAATGAATTCTTCCCTCATTATTGGCTGTGGGCTACCAATATTTTACTTCCCTTTTTTTTCAACAGTAATCTATGAAACTCTAATGAAAAGCAATACAGACAAGTTCATTGAGAACAAATCCAAACTGGAGCTACAGTTATACATACTGTAATAATCTGAATTTCTAGAATTAAAGAGAGACAATACAAGGTTATTGAGCACTCAAAGTATTACTGAACTGCATTAGATTGAAATGACATGCATAGTGGTGCAGCTAGGTGGCACAGTGAATAGAGCACCAGCCCTGGAGTCAGGAGGACCTAAGTTCAAATCCAACCTCAGACACTTAATACTTACTTAACTATGTGACACTGGACAAGCCACTTAACTCCATTGCCATGCCAAAAAAACCCCACAAAGAACAAAAAAAGAAATGATATGTGTGTTGTTGTTTTCAGTGATGTCTGATCCCTATGTGGGGTTTTCTTGGCAAAGATACTCAAGTGGTTTTCCTTTTCCAAATCATTTTATACACGAGGAAACTGGATTTATTTTACACTTAAGGTAAACAGGATTAAGTGACTTGCCCAGGGTTATGCATCCAGTAAGTGACTGAGGCTGGTTTTGAGCTCAGGAAGATGACTCTTCCTGACTTCAGGTATGACATGACCTTGCTGACCTAGACTGAATGAGAGTTACTTGATTATCCTTATATCTTTAGCCTAGAAAGTTTCCCACTTTCCAACAATTGCCACCAGGAGTCAGATAGGCATAGGAGCCCTGGGAATAGAGGCATATCTCAGATCACCCTCTCTGGTTGTCAGTCAAACTCTCACAACAATCCTCTGGGGAAGCAACTCCCATGGAGAAGGAACAGCAACTGTCTATATATCTATGTATCTATAACACAGGGCAGAAAGCACAAGGTGCCCTGAGGGAAAGGTGACAGGCAACAAGTGCCAGACAAGTCAAACCATTACCATTACTTTGAATATAATTTCCCCTCAGATTCCAGTGAAAATATCCCAAAACCCTGAAACCAAGATCCTTGGGAATAGCATTTGTTTCCTGGTGCCCCTAGCTGACAGTTCCTATGTAGATGCAGACTTGGCAACTCCTCCTGCAGGTGCCATAGTTGTAGCTATTGAAGACCCAAAAAGGAAAGTTCTCGTACCCCAAATCCTTGAGCTTTCAAATGATTTAACATCAGCATACAAAATTATTTTATTAGTGGAAAACATATTAAAGAAAAGGTTTTACCATCTGCACAGCCATTGAATCATAAGGCTCATAGAATTTTTCCTATAAACTTTGTAGGTTAAAACCTTCTATTCTATTGTCTACCCCATTTATAAGAACTCTTTGATAGCAGGGATTTTTGTCTTTTCTATTTCTATCTCCAGTGTTTATCACAGTTCTTTGAATTAAGTTTTTAATAGACACACCTTTCTTTTAATGCACATCACATAAACTTTCCTGTAATCTGTTGTCTAAGAGAATGTTAGGCCCGGGGAACAGAGGAGTTAGGTGATTTACTGGGAATCACAAAACCAGTTTATATCAGAGATAGAATTTAAGTACAAGTCTTTCTAACTCAAATGTCAACTTGTTTTCTATTTTACTGATCAGACCAAACACATCTCAAATAGAATTTTAAATATTATAGATGTCAACTCCCTATTTGGTAACTTCATTGCCAATGTATTATTTTTTTCTTTAGGATTTTGCAAGGAAAATGGGGTTAAGTGGCTTACCCAAGGCCACACAGCTAGCTAATTATTAAGTGTCTGAGGGTCAGATTTGAACTCAGGTACTCTTGACTCCAGGGCCAGTGCTCTATCCACTGTGCCACCTAGCGGCCGCTATTGCCAACGTATTATTAATCCACTTGACCTTACAGAATTTGTTTAACGTTAATGTATTATTTAGTGCTTTAAATGGATGCTTTCTGTAGTTTCCCAGATTGCTTTTTGAATAATCAATAACCATCATTATTTCAAATTCCAAGAGAGGATTAAATTAAACTAGAATAGAGTATGGGGTCCAGTAGAAGTACATGCAAAGACAAAAACACATTGTCTAAAGAGACATAATCTTAATTCTACTTTACATTAGAATGTTTAGTCAACCCATTGGGCAATGGGGGGGTTATATTAAAAAATAATTTATTTTTAAAGGTCTGGCTTTGCTATTTGAGTAAATAATTAGAAATTCTAAAATATGCACACTAACCTTCCTTGGATAATCATGCCCTTATACCTTGTACATGAGGATTATTAATGAGCACAACATCAAGATTCACTTGCTATAAAAAAAGATGATGGTTTTCCACATTATATACCATGAATAAGGAAATGTCGATTCATTTTCCTAATGATGGAACAGTCCTTTGATTCAAAGAAAAACCTATATTTGTTGAAATGATTTGAATTTTTTTTCTACAAGATCTTCAAGCAGATAGGGTTACGGGAATAATCATAAAGATACAAAGTTTCTTGTTTGTTTCATTTCTAATACATATGATGATTTGGGTCTTTCTTACTGTATGAGGTGAAGTTAATTAAACTCTCTGATGATCAGATTCAACATCTATAACAGTGATCACCAAATACTGGAATGTTCTTTCTGTATAAAATTTAATTTTCCCTTCAAGGGATATACTTAAGGTATGTGGGGAGAAGGAATAAGATTTTCCAAACTACACCTATCTAGATGCTGTTGAATTGGGGCTAAATCATAGTTCCTCAGAAGGAGGAAGATTGAGAGTCTGAACAACAATGAGAGGAGTTAGGTTGTAATGGGTAAAGCATAGATATGATAGTGCTGGATTGACTATTGTTGAAAGAATAGAATATTACTCATCTTTCTATTTTCTGATTGGTTAATCATATACTCCTTGGAATCAAGTTTGGAGCTACTTGGTTCATTTAGCCTACCAAGGGAACTTGTCTCCCACTTTGGAGATCAGTGAACCTGAAAATGAGGATACTAATGGTTTAGTACCTCCTTCGTGGGGCTATATTGAGAATAAAATAAGATGATTTATATGACACAGTTTGCAAAATTTATAGAACTATGTTATTATCAGCTATTATTATTATTATCTTTATGACCTTCACTAAGTCATAACCTCTTAGGATCTCTGTTTTCTATTTTATTAAACTGCTTGAACTAAATGATTCCTAACATCTCTTCTAATTCTAAATCATATGATCCTTTGAGTGATCTGAGAATGGAGGTGAAGAAGCAGAGTTCATGATGAGGGCAAAAAGTAATTAGAGAAAAAGTAAACTAATGAGGGAGGCAGCGCAGCATTTGATTGTGACCAGAAAATGAAACATCTGTGTCCTAGAATTATAGAGATGGTATAGTTTCAAGAGATGGTTAGATTCATCTTCCTTGGCCACTAAGGCAACAGAAGAAGTGAAATGGTTGGGGTGGTGAAATGAAAAATTGAACTCAGAGGTTAGGGTATCAGAAGAGTTATCATTATGATTACTGCAGTCACCAAGATAGTAACAGCAGATGGAATGAAGAAGATTGTTAACAAGGTGTATGAACCCTTGGTGGGAAAGGATACCAGAGTTCAGGAGAAGAAAACAGCCACAAGGACTGGGAAAGTAAGAATATTGAAAGTACAAAGAGATTACCGATTGATGATGGCAGATCAAGGCTAGGGGGCAAAAAAGCATGCCAACAGTTTCTACTGAATCCTTTCAGCAGAAAAAAATGGTCAATCAAGTCTGTCCAACTTTGAAAACTGATAAGGCAAAAAGGTTGCAGGAAAGCGAAGGTGGAGAAAGGTTGTTCCTTTGTTTGCTTCACAATTCTGCCCAGGTCCTGTCCTGGTGATCCCCATCTGATCAGATGAGATAACCATTAATAAATGTATACCTATTAAACCATTTCCAGATTTCCTATCAGTCTAAAAACAAGTTACCTCCCAAAGCCAGACCATTTAAGGTGATTATTAAGAGGCTTGCTTTTTTTGTGAGTGTGTATGTGTGGTTTAAACACCCACTTGGAATTCAAGGGTCTCAGACTACATTGGACAAGCAAAATGCCAGTTCACTCCCTTCTTTATAGTGGAATCATGCCAAGGCAGCTGCAACTGTCCTGCAGCTGTTTAAATAATCAACTAGCAAGATAAGGCCAGAATTGTTTTTTCCTTATTTCCTTAAGACTCCATGCTCAGGAAAAAAGCACTTCAGAATTGAAGGGTGTAGTAAAGGCAAACCTATAATGAAAACTGAAATTAAGAATTCATATTTCCATGGCCAAAAATAACCTTACACCCAAACCAGGTGACATGGATTAGAAGAGACTCTCAATGGTAAAATGACAAGAATAATAGAATACTAGCAATGGAAGGAACCTTAGAGATTAACTGGTTGAAGCCACTCATTGTATAGTTGTAGAAAAAGAGTTCCATAGAAACGAATTCCAAGATTCTACAGGCAATAAGGAGTAGAGCTGATTTTTGAATTGGAGTTTTGAGGTCTTCTGAGATCTTATGATGCTTTGTTTTGTCCTTTCCTTGAGCAGACAGATAGATGAAGAGATACATACATACAAACATAAAGATATAGACATGCAAAATACACACATATACATATATTTGCATGTATGTATTCATACAATATATATAAAATGAATCCAAATCCAAATATAAAATGAATCCAAATACAAATCCAAACAAACTGAAATCTAAATTTGAGTAAGGAATTGAGCTTTTAATTAAGAAATTCTTATCTACTAAAGCCCTTGCATAAAATTATTAACCATATGTTAATAAGGATAAGGAGATATGAAGGTTAATGAAGTGGTAAACACTCTTCTGACCACCCAGACAACTGGGTTATAGCTTACTTAAATTTATCATGCTTTAGTTAATACCTATTTCTTTCTGTTAGTTTCTTTTTGGCAGTAGAAAACAGCTGGTTACCATTTTCTATCTAAAAACCCTTCATGTACTTAAAGACTATAATTAAATTGTTCCTCAACCTTCTTTTCTCTAGCCTGAATAGTTTTAGTTCCTTGATTTAATCTTTCCATCCACATCCAAGTCTTCCCATCTAACCCTTTAATTATTTTCATGACCTTTCTCCCTTTTCCCATCCAGACCTAGCTGTGGAGTCTAGAATTGGACGTAGAAAAATGGCTAAGAGATGCTGAAAAATTCTGAGGGGAAGGCAAGTTTCATATCCAGGAGCTTCATTTCTGCAATTTCAAGTTTGCTTTTTTATCAGAAAATACTATATTACTTACTAAAGGTCAGCTTGCTATTCACTATGACCCTTAGACCTTTTTTTCTTCCTACATTTAAATAACTGGTTCTCTCTGTCTTGTGTTTTTTCAGTCTGATTCCCATAACAGTCACTAACATTGAGAAGTAATATTGGATAGAAAGTGGAGTGGACTTGGTGAGGGACAATCCATTCTAAATCCTACCTCAAAAACTTATTAACTTTGTGTCCCAAGGCAAGTTAAATTCCTTGGCCCCAGGTAACTCATCTGTAAAAGAAAAGAATTAGATCTGATAATGTCTAAAACTCACTTTTAGCTTGAAATCTGATTCTCTGATGCTGAATGATATTCAGAACAATGTTTGGCACATACAGTAGTACATGTTTAATAAATACTTGATGACTGACTTAACTATTCCATGCCACATTGTTTCAATATATAAACACAACCCATATGTTCATTGGCACTGTAAGCAAGACCCATAGCGCACATTTTTGTATTTGTTTTTTTTTAAACAAAGCACAGACCACAACAAAACTATAAAGTAGACAATACTTAAATGGATCTATGATCTCATCACCTCAGGAAATTCCTCCATTAATTCAAAAATAGAAACCCATCTATGTCTGTCTATTCATTGTAACTATTGTCCATGTTCTTCTTATCAGAAGTTTTTACTGGAAAGAACTTTCCCAGTGGGTTGGAGGCTTTTCCTAATTGCTAGATTACCAGTGAAACACCCTAGCTGTACAATTGTTATCCTTCATTCTTACTATGTGATCAATCCATTTTCTATTACTGTAATGCAATTCCTTGATGACACCTTTAACTTTTACATTTCTATTTTCCAAAGTTTCTCATTTGTTATGATAGTTTGCTCACACACATCAAGCACCTTTCCATTGGCCTTTTTTTAAAAATCATTTTTAAGTCTACTAAAACAGCTGTTTTATTGACATTTAGTAGCACAGGTAGAATAAAAGCTGAAGTTTTGCTTTTCTGGAAGCTTGAATTTAGAAGAGTTTTATAATTTCTTGAAAGGAAACCAACTTAAATTTTTCCTCTGCTTAACACTCAGCCCAATTCACTGTTATTCTTTGTCCTTCATTTTTTGAAGAGAAGCAACGACGTCAGGAAAGTGATGTCTTGACCAGCAAGTGAATTGGATTTAATTGGATTGACCAGCAAGTGAATTGGATTTAAGTGAGGTTGTGTTAAACGCACCAACCTCACCCTCTCCTCCAGCCAGCTCATTGCCCATCTGTACTGAACTGTCTGTCCCAGATATTGATATCAAGTAATAATATCTATCAACAATATATCTATATAGCCATCTATATATCTATAAAAATATGGATGTAGCTATGTAGATGAACAATATTTACCATCTCTTCAAAATGGATATCGAATTTTTGCCACTAGGCATTGCTCATCCATATGAACTTTCTTGTATTGGTAGAAAAGCCAAGTTTGAGTGACTTTATATGTGTTTCAGAAAGCTCTGCAATATTTGGGGGGGTTAATGTATGCAGCAAAGTATCACTCACAAACAGAGCCACCCAGAAACCCCCTTCTTCCATTTAGCAATACCTAGTGGACCTAGTTTCAGTACTACAAAGGTGAACACCTTTGTCAAACATGCATATTGCTGTTTTATGCTTCACCTGATACTTATAGTCAGGGTCCTGATTGGGATTATTGTTATTATATCTTTCAAGGAATCCTGAATAATTTTGATGTAAAATGGGAAGCACCTTTACATAATAGAGGTTGTTTAATCAAATCAAATGTTTTTAAATAGTCAACAAACACAATGTGATCTCATGTTTTTATTTTGGACTTTACTTTTATTTATTTTTTTTCACATTACTACAATAGTTACATGTAAAAGTAAATATAATTCCTCCTTCCTTCCCCACAAAGGAATATAAACCTCAAGAAAAATAAAAGGAGAAAAAAATGTGACTCAGTCTGTATTAAGATACCATCATTTAACCCCATTGCCTTGGAAAATCTAAAAAAAAGATACCATACCATCAATTGTCTTTGGAATGGATCACTTTCCTTATCATAAATCCATCAGAGAAATTGCTTCAATATTTCTCCCACAGTTGTTATTGCTAGTTGTATTTCCCTCCATCCTATTCCTCCCCATTCCCATTTATTCTATTCTCTCTCTCTCTCTCTCTCTCTCTCTCTCTCTCTCTCTCTCTCTTTCTTTCTCTCTGTCACTTCTCAAAAGTGTGTTGAATCTGACCACCCTCTCCCATAATCTTCCCTCTCTTTTATCAATTATACCCACCCTCCTTTCCCCCATCCCCTTTGCTCTCCTAATTTCCCCCTAGGTTAAGATAGATTTCTATCCCAATTGAGTGTGTGTGTTATTTTCTCTATGATCCACTTCTGATGAGAGTGAAAGCTCATTCATTCCCCCGCCTCAACTTCCCCCTTGTCACTCCATTGCAAAAGTTTTTTCCTTCCCCTTTCATGTGACATAACTTAATCCATTCTACATCTTCTTTATTACCCATTTATTACATCTTTATAATATATTATATCTTCATATTCAACTCTGTCCTGTACCTTATACACACACACACACACACACACACACACACACCATCTTCCCATACAGGAATGCAAAAATCAACATCATTAAGTCCCTCATAATTTATCCTTCCTGTCCACTCTCACCTGAGTGGACTGTGCTTCACCTGAGTCCTGAACTTGAAAATCAAGCTTTCTGTTCTACTCTGGTCATTTCAACAGGTAAGGTTGGTCCCCTGTTTCATTAAATGTCCATCTTTTCCCTGAAAGAATATGCTCAGCTTTTCTGGGTAGCTGATTTTCTGTTGTAATTCAAGCTTTTTGCCTTCTGGAATATCATATTCCAAGTCCTATGAGCCCTTAATATAGAAGTTGCTAAATCTTGTGTTGTCCTGACTGTAGCTCCATGATATTTGAATTGTTTCTGTCTGCTTGTAATATTTTCTCCTTGACTTTTGGAATTTGGCTGTAATATTCCTGTGAGTTTTCATTTTGGGATCTCTTGCATGACTTGATTGGTGGCTTCCATAATGTCTATTTTACCCTCTGCTTCTAGGATATCAGGGAAATTTTCCTACATTATTTCTTGAAAAACAAAATCTAGGCTTTTATTTGGTCTTGACTTTCAGGTAACCCAATAATTTTTAAATTATCTATTCTGGATCTGTTTTGGCAGGTCAGTTGCTTTTCCAATGAGATAGTTCACATTTTCTTCTATTTTCATTCTTTTAGTTTTGTTTTATTGTTTCTTGATTTCTCACAAAGTCATCAGTTTCTACATTGGAAGGAATTATTTTTCTCAAAGAGCTTTTCTATCTCCTTTTATAGGTGGTCAATCCTACTTTTTAGTGACCTTTTGGACTATTTTTTTTTATTTGATCTTAATTGACTTAAATCCTCCTTCTGTTCTTTGCTCATTTCCCCAGTCTATGGCTTGATTTTAACTCTTTATTAAGGTAGAACTCTGCTTCCAGATTTTGTGCATTATAGGAGGATGCACTTTCCCAAGGTTTTGAGCATTGTTTTCCAGCTGTTTTCAAGGACAACTCTGCCCCCACCAGGAACCTCAATTCTTTTAGGTTCTTATGAGAGGCTCTAACTTTTCTCCTGGCCTGTGCTCTGCTCTGTGGTTGAACACAAGCAGTCCTCTCTTCCCTAGAACCAGGAGGAGAGTCCCTGCTATAGCAGTAAAACTCTTTCCTGAGACTGGGGCCTCAGACTGGAACTTGGATCTGAATGTGGGCAAAGCTATAAAGTGTTGCCTCAGGGATAGCAGAGAGATCTCTCTCCAGATGTCCTTACCATCCATGGACTGAGCACTCAGGAAGCAGCAGTTGGGTGGTTCACTGCTGGGTGACTCCACAGTCCTGATCCTAGTCCCCTGGGACCAGGGTTGTGTTGAGGTCTGCACTGGTCTAGACTCCAAGCTCACTCTGATGTGACAGAATTTTCCAGTTGACCTTCCAAGTTGTCCTTGGCAATCCCTGGGCTGAGAGGTCTTGGAAACCACACCCGCTTCCACAGACCCAGGGACCCAGGCATCTCTCAGGACAGTTCCAGGATGACTGGAGCCCATTTACTCTGGCAGTGGGCCAGAATGGTCCAGAATGCTCTGTGAACCTTTCCAACCCTGGTGTAACAGACCTTTCCTGTGGATCTTGCAAGTTGTTTGGACTTGAAAATTATTTCACTCAGTCTTTCTGTGGGTTCTGCCACTCTAGAATTTAGAGTTATTTTTTAGAGGTATTCGGAGTGATCTGTGGGAGAGCTGTTGGGATTTCCTGCCTTCACTCCACCATCTTGACCCTGCCCTGATCTTATATTTTCTTTCAATTAAATTTAAAATGAAAAAGTAGTGCACTATTAAAAAAAACTATTCACAAAAGCCTATTTGTTGGGGCGACTAGGTGGCGCAGTGTATAAAGCACCAGCCCTGGAGTCAGGCCTGGGTTCAAATCCAGTCTCAGACACTTAATAATTACCTAGCTGTGTGGCCTTGGGCAAGCCACTTAACCCCATTTGCCTTGCAAAAACCTAAAAAATAAAAGCCTATTTGTTGCTTACTAATATGCTTATCAAGGATGATCTGAATATGTGGGTGTTTGTAATTATCATAAAGTTTTAGGAAAGAAGATATATAATGCAATAATTGATGTTTTCTTAGTTACCTTTTTCACGATTAAAAATGTCTGATATTTTTATCAAGCAGATAATTTATTATTAGACTGATATTATAATTTAGGAAACTGAGCAAAGACCTTATAAGTATCTTGTATAAATGATGAAATATATAAATGAGAAAAGGAAATATTGATAATACTGTATGACTTTATTTGGAAAAAGGGGGTTAAAATTTGTTCCTAGAAAGGAATGCATCTGTCATAAATGGAGTTAAAATGTGCAGTATTCGATACTATAAATTTTCAGCAACTACATAAATTAAAAGATAGTGTTTTGGTATTGCTTATGGAGAAACCACCAAGTGATGGACCCAAAATGCAAAACGAGAGTCTAATCCATACTCTATGATAAAAATTGATAGACCCAGAACACTGGGTTCATCCATCAACATCTCCTCCCCAGTGCCTGTCAGATGTGTGTTTCCTTCCTTCTCATCCTGTTCCCAAATTTTGAAGGACTCTATATTTTTACAAAGTTATATTAGGATGGTACTAAATTGACATTCTTGGTCTATTTTTTTTTTTTTTTTTTTTTTTAGTGTTTGCAAGGCAAATGGGGTTAAGTGGCTTGCCCAAGGCCACATAGGTGATTATTAAGTGTCCGAGGTCCGATTTGAACTCAGGTACTCCTAATTCCAGGGCCGGTGCTCTATTCACTGTGCCACCTAGCTGCCCCCCTCTTGGTCTAATCTTAAATGAATAACTCTTGGCAGCCTTTTTTTTTTTAAACTGTCATTTCCAAAGCAGTGTCCTGAACTGGTCTTTTAAAATTACTTCTCTGGAAGGTCAATACAGTTTCTGAAGGAAAGACCTCTTCATTCCAAGAAGACCTCTTTCCTGAAGTGTTTAGGGTAAAGATTTGACAAAGAGAAGGAAGAAGTCTTTGATTAATTAATTGATATATTTATTAATATCACCTTTGACCTGTTAGAAAGGTTTGTCTCTAGAGGGAGTATAGGAAGTTTAATGATTTTGGGGAAATGATTCCCCAGGGTGTGTCAAAAGTTAAGAGACTATTGTTCTATTTGATTAATCAGAGACCTTTACTTAAACTCTGAACCTTAAATAATCTTGACTCTGGAATTTTTTCTTTGTTTTTGAAGACTATAAAGTGTATGGAAAACTTGCTAGGTAGGGAAAGTTTCACTTTTTTTATTTTTTTTAAAAACATATTTTTATTTTCTGTTTTTTTAACTTTTATATTTAAATTTTCAATTCCAAATTCTTTCTGTCCTTAATCTCCCCCCCCCCCCATTTAGATGGAAAACAATTTATACTCATTATACTTTGGAAGTAATGCAAAGCAAATTTCCATATTATCTATGTTGTCAAAAAACCTCTAAAAATAAAGTTAAAAATTGTGTTTCAATCTGCAAAAGTTCATCAGTTCTTTCTCCAAAGATGGATAGTAATTTTCACCATGGGACTCTTAGACATGACATGTGTTGATAAGAGTAGCTAAGTTTTTCAAAGTTGATTATCATTATAATAGTTTTGTTTCTGTATAAAATGGTCGCCTGGTTTCCACTCACTATACTTTATATAAGTTCATGCACGTCTTCCTAGACTTTTCTAAAACCATCAGTATCATTATGTGTTAGAGGTCAATACCATCACAATCACATGCCATTATTTGTTCATTCATTCTTCAATTCATGGACCTCCAGGAGGGAATAAGGAAGTGTTTGTTACTCTGTCATTTGAATCTTTGAATCTCCCTTGAAAAAAAATGCTTGTAAAGATTAATATATACAAATATTCAAAAGACATAAAGTGCTTACTGTGATAAGCACTTGGGGAGATAAACAAGAGCAAAACTTATGTTTTCTACCCTTAAGAAGTTTACATTATAATCTATGTACAAAAGCAAATGTCATTCCCAAAGGGAAGACAAATTTCTATGAAGATGAACTCAAAAGTTTTTTAAAAATGGTCAGATTAGAGCAGTTTATAAGAGGTCAAGGAAGTCAAGAGGCATACTCATAAACATCCATACACATTTGTAAATATATGCATGAATATGTGTGTATAATCATGTATGTGCATAAAATATACTTATATTTTATATAAACATATATACATAATACATACTTTATAAAATGTCTTCTGATAGAATAGAAAAACTAAAACAAAAAGCGATAGTTTTTTTCTTCCACTCAAATTTGCCAGTATGTGGAACTTGATATTGAGAGGAGAAATGAGTAGGAAGCCTCTCAGTAATTAGTGGTTGACACTTAATAACTAAGAAAGGGTGTCTCCTGTTTGGGAATTCTCTGCCCCTCTAAGGCAAGAGTCACCTCAGCTGTGGAAAACACATGTCAAATTTCTCTTTTGGCACTTCAGGTGAGAGGGTGGAGGCTTCATGAGTGTTCCATGAGGTAGAGAGAAAAACAACTTCTTCATGTGTCCTAATGGGGTTAGAATTATAGAAAAATCGGAGCAAGTGTTGTGCCAAAGACAGAACAGTACTTGAAATCTTGAATGTAAGGGCAGATCAGTAATAGTGGCTAGAATACTAGACTGAGCATCAGAAAGACCTGAATTTGTATCCAACCTCAAATACTCATTAGATGTGTGTTCCTGAGCAAGTCAATTAACCCCTTTGAACCTCAGTTTTCTAAGTAGAAAAATAGAGATAATGACATCACCGATCCCATAAGATTGTAATGAAGATCAAATGACGCCCACAAGAACTGGTTAAGGATTTCTGCCTATAAATTCTTTACTGAACTGTTATAAAGTTAAAATGAGATAATTTATGTGAATTACTTTGGAAATTTTAAGATATAAATATATTATATAAATATATTAATATTCTCCCATGACATAGAAATCACACTAACATTCTCTAGGTTCTACAGGCCATTGCAAGATCTAACACTGTTATCAGGAATACTATTGTGCTTGGATGGAGCATACCACTTCCTTTGGTGGCTGTTCTGAAGCGGACAGTAGCACTTGTTAGAACTTAGTTATTATTATATGATATTTGTCCAAAATGTCAGTTTTATTATAATCATAACTCCTGATTGTAATGCTGAATTGAAAAAAAAAAGGTCAGAGAAGAGAAACATTACCAGAATTGTCTGATAAGGCCTCATGGAAGAAGTGAGACTGGAAATGAATAAATAGGACTTGGGTGAAGAAAAGGAAGGAGGTTCTTGTCAACAAAGAATAAGCT
Organism: Macrotis lagotis; assembly: GCF_037893015.1. Classification (NCBI taxonomy): domain Eukaryota; kingdom Metazoa; phylum Chordata; class Mammalia; order Peramelemorphia; family Peramelidae; genus Macrotis; species Macrotis lagotis. The sequence goes on along the minus strand of NC_133658.1, from coordinate 183,244,367 downwards.
TACTGTGTGTCCTGGGCAGAGTGATAGGGTATGGAGCCCTAGAATTAAGAGGGATTGAGAATGGTTTCCAGTAGAAAATGGAATTTTACTTGGGAAGCCAAGAAACCAGAAAAGTTAATGAGGAAGACCATTAGCAGAGAAAAATGGTCTGACATGAGATGGAATGTCTTATTCCTAGACCAGTAAAGAAACCAATACCACTGGACAGAGGAGCACATGGCAGAGAATAAAGTATAAGAAGACTATTGGGGAGGGGGGCTAGGTTGTATAGGGCTTTGATGACAAGTAGGACTTTGTTTTTGATCATGGAAGCCATAGGGAGTCACTGAAGTTTATTGAGTGCCTTGATCCTATGGAAAGTACTTTGGTGTCTGAATGGAGTAAGGAGAGACCTATCAGTCAGTTATTGCAGTATTCAAGGTTTGAGGTGATGAAGTCTATACCAGGGTGGTGGCAGCGGCAGAGGAAAGAAGGGAAGTAATTAGGGAAGAAAGGGAAGGGGAAAGGTTTAGGCAAAATGATGAGTTCTTTTTTGACCATATTGGATTAAGATGTTAATGAGATGTCCAATTCCAGATGTCTGAAAGGCAGTTGGAGATGTGAGATTGGAGGTCAGCAAAGAAATTAGGGCAGGAATGTAAATTTGACAATTATCAGCATAGAGATGCCAATTAAATCCATTGGAGCTGAAGTAATCACCAAGAGAAATAGTAGAGAGGAGAGGTAAGGCATGTCCAAGACAGAATCCCAATTAGCCCTTGTCTTCAAAGAGTTCATATTCAATTGGGAGAAGACAGCACGTGTATCTCTATGTATATCTATATCATCTATATCTATATATCCATCCCTGAATATCATCTCCATCTCTATCTCTAAATCCATCTACATCTATCTCTATATACTTTTACTTCATACTCTGAGTCCAAAGTAAAAGAGAATGACCATACAAAAAAGTTTAGAAGTGTGGAGGGGGTACTATGAGACCTAATTATTTTAAGTGGAGGTAAGATCATTTCTCCTAAGAGAGAAGAAAGTATAGATGGAATTAGGAGCCTGAGAAAAGAGAAAGTTTAGAACAATAGCTGTAGGATGACATGTGATATGAAGGCAATAGGAAAACATAATAAATAACAATAATCACAATAATAATAAAAAGTTAGCATTCATGTAGACCTTTAATTAACAAATACATTTACATATTATCTCATTTGATTCTTCTTTTTTTATACTTTTTGAAAAGCAGTGGGGTTAAGTGACTTTTCCAAAGTCTCACAGCTAGGCAATTATTAAATGTCTGAGACCGATTGAGACCTTCTGATTCCAGGGCTGGTACTCTATCCACTGCACCACCTAGCTGTCCTTCCTTTGATTCTTAACCATAATTCTGTGAGGTTGTTATTATTATTATCCCCATTTTACAAGAGAGCAAACTGAGGTAAAAAAAAGACTTTAAGTGACTTTACTAGAGTAATTCAGATAATTGTCTTAGATACAGTTCAAGTCTTCCTGACTCCAAATCTAGTCTTCTGAATGCTTTGTGAAACCTAATTGTCGTGCATAAGCAAAATTAGAAGTGATATCTGAGATGTGGGCTGCTATCAGCTTTACATACAACTTTGGGAAAGCTGCCCATTCTCTCTCTCCATTTCAGTTTCTTCATTATTAAAATGAGAGGATGGAATTAAAATGTCTTTTCTAGCTCTAACATTCTCTAAGTCTGATATATCTCTTTAGAATTAGATTCTAGGTAAAGAAGGATTTGGTTTCTATTGTATGAATCATTGAAAAAGAGTGCAGGCAATGATAGGAGATTCATGTCCTATTGATTTTGCATTTCAGTCTGCCATATATATTTATATATGTATATATATATATATATATATATATATATATATATGTGTGTGTGTGTGTGTGTGTGTGTGTGTGTGTATAAATTCTTGAAAGTGATCTGCACATTAAAGAATCTATTCACTGAATGTGAACTTGGAGGTCCACTGAACCTGAAATTAGGTATACCTAAATTCATATCTGACTCAGACACTTATTAGTTGTGGGCAAGGGATGTAACCCCTGATGCCTCAGCTTCTTCATTTATAAAATGGAGAAAGCAATAATATCTCCTTGCAGATTTGTGTAAAGTCAAAATGAGATATTTGGAAAACCCTATATAAATGCTAACTGCTATCATTTATTTAAGATGCCTCCCTTTTGCATACATGGAGAAACTAGTGAATAACCAATCTCAAGGGAAAAACTGAGAAAATAGGTGTCTGCTGAAGGACACTAATTTAAGACAAGTTCATCATGAAAGACCTCTTGTCTTCATAGTGTGAAAGACATTGAAGACTGTCCCATTGTCAAGCTGTGCTAAACTGAAACTGCCAATTAGATGAACTAGCACTGAACTCACCCTTCTTAATTCTACCTCCCTCCTTGTAGTCATGGCCTTCATTCTGCCCTGAGCAGGATGAAAGGAATGAACATGATTCCACAGCTCACGGGAGTCAAATCATTATGTATGATATACTTAGCCTTGCTTCAGTTTTTCCCTTAAAATTTATTTTCCATTAAGATCATTTTATTGTAATTATGTAATTACTATAGTGGAAGTGAAGCAGACAGTGGGCAGTAGGGAAAAGGAAGGAATCTCATCTATCTTCTCTATATCAACATATACACAGGAATGTAATCAACAGTAACTACTATCACTAATATCCATGGGGTGAAGAAAATACTACTCAATCCATTCAAAATTCTTTTAAAATCACAGAACTGTAGAACTGTAAGTGACTAGAAATTGTGTTTTCCAACACAGTCATTTTTATAGATCAAGATTTTTATAGATCAAGGGTCTTTCCTTTTGTTCAAAATGCTGCTGTTTTAGCAGATACATTTAAGAATATGTCCATAAAAATGGTGCAGATCATAAAAATGTTGATGAAGTATGAAAATTAATTGTTTCATGTATTGTATTATCCAACATACACAAAAAGAAAAAGTCATGTGAGACACCCCCATGATCCCCCCCATTATGAATGGTTTAAAAGGGAAAGATTTCTTGAACTTTTTCTGTAAAGGAATGGAGAGTAGGTGAATTGACATGCTAGAATGCTTAGGAGCTCCCTGAGACTAGAGGGCAAGCCCTTATGCTGTATCTTTCATGGCTATTTACAATAATTGGCTCTGCTCAAATGTGAACGAAATCTTTCAGATCCAATAGAGTCTGATTTCAAATAAGCAAAATAAAGAAATCCCTGTTTAAGTGGAAATTAGCTTTCCTTACTATTTGACTTTTCATACTCATCTAAATCAATTTCTCAAAGCATTTATTTGGATTCTCAAATGTGTCTTCAGGCTGAAGGAGTAATTTCACAATAGCCTTGTCAGAAATGCAAGCAGAATGTATCTGAAGGACTTTATCATCACAGTCTTGACTTTCCAGTTAATCACAAATTAAGGTCCAGAGTGTAGAAAGAGTGCAAAAGATTCCAAGAAAAGATATAACATAGCAAGTGTTTCTCTACTTGTTAATTTTCTGAGGGTTCATTCACTGTGGAAATAGAGAAAATATTACATATAAAGAGACCCAGACAATACAGCCACACCCTAAGCCGAAGATGTTTAGTTGAGTTGGATCCATCCATTTTGATGAGGCAGCAATTTCCATTGGGATCAGTTTTCATTGTTAAATAGACCCGGTAAGTATCTCTTCCAAGTACATTGTCAAAAATGCAGCAATTGTCAAAAAAAACTGTTAGGTGTTCAGGTACTCCAAGCTCTCCTGATTTTTCTAGATAGTAATCTGAAGGCCTTGTTCATCATACCTTTTAAGTCTCTTTTTATTTATTTTGCTTGTAACAAACATAGATAACCTGGAGATATCTGTGGCTCCTGGAAAATCAAAAGAGGTGAAGGAAAGATCACTTCAGGATGACCAAAAGCCTAGGAGAGAAACCTTTGGAGAGCTGAATAAATCTCCATTTAGGAGATCTGAGATCGGGAAAGACCCAAGATTGCTCCTGTATTAAGGAACAAAAGAACCAAAGGAATTGAATTTGCTGCTGAGAGAAAAGTCAAACCATCTGCATCAAAAAGGAACTGAGAATCTCACCAAAATCACAAAATCATAGAATCTAAAGGTAGGAAGGATAATCAAAGATCATCTAGTCAAACTCAAACCAGGATTAAACTCCTTTCAATAACATATCTAGAACATTCCAAATAATATATGTCTGGTCTTTTCTTTAAAAACTTCAATGAGGAGAAACTTATTATACCCTGTCAAAGCCTCTTCCACTTTTGGATCACTCTAAAAATTTTAAAGTTTTCCTTAGATTAGTCTCAAATTAGTCTCTTTACGACTTATCTCCATTGCTTCAAGTTCTTTCTTGTCAAGAAGAACCATGCTATCCCCTCTTCCAAATGTTAATCCTCCAAATATATTAACAATATCAAAATGAGATTCACTTAGGTTAGGGATCTAAGTTGTTTGGTCTAACCTCTACTACAGCCATAGTAAAAGCAAATAATAGTAATGAAGAAAAATGAGCCATAAACTGTGCCAGTCAATTCTACCTGTGACTGAATTGTAGGTAGTTTAGAATAAGGAAATTGGGTTCAGGAAAGCTCTTTTTGATTCATACATTTGCTTTTCCTATAATAATGATAATTCTCAATCAAGGCTGAGAAAAGCCATTCATTCGGTGAAAGAGGACATGAACTAATAAAGATCAGGTCTAATTCTCTGAATATACTAATAAAAACCAGGGCTATCTACTGCTGTATTTTGTAGTGTTTTGTAACTTTTTCCATTGTTTGATTTTTGCCAATTCAGGTTTTCTGTAGTTTCTAGCAATCAAAAATAAAATGAAGCATCATTATGATCATCATCTGAGCTAACATTTATATTGTGCCAGCCATGTTCTTACCATTTGACAATGGTAATCCCTTATTCCTCACAATAACTCTGGGAGATAGATGCCTTTATTACTTTCATTTTACAGATAAGGAAATTGAGACAAAGTTAAGTGACTGGCCCAGGGTCATACTGCTAGCAACTAAAGACATATATTTGAATTCAGGTCTTCCTGACTCCAGGCACAGTACTCTGTGTCACAAAGCTATTCCAAAAAACAAACAAACAAAATCTGAAAGCTCTTTCCAAAATCATGTTTCTATGTCTTGCTCCTCAGACCTGTTCTTTGTTCTTCCTGCTACCTAGCTGGGCTTGTCACTGAATCTATAGATTCTTCCTAGCAATTGTAATGATAATAGTAATTGTAATCTCCTTTCACAACACACCCTGGCCTCTTCTTCAGGTTTATAGACTGTTATGCACCCAAACTACTTCATATATTGACCATGGGTCATTGGAAGTTCTTGATTCTTGCATGACTTCCACATCTGTAAGCTTGACCCTTACTAGCTGTGTGACCATGGGAAAGTCACTTAACCCTGATTGCTTCCCATCCAGGATCATCTCCAGTTGTCCTGATCCTTATCTGGCCCGCTGAACCCAGATGGTTCTAGAGGAGAAAGTGAGGTTGATGACTGCACAGCAATCCCTCATTCAAATCTAATTAACTTGCATGCCATGACATCACTTCCCTGATGCCATGGACCTTTTTGAGAATGAAGAATAAACAGCAGCAACAAATCTGTAAGTCTAATAAATAAATTATTTGTTCTGATTTCAGTAGCTATGGGGTTTCTTCTTCTGCAAACTCTCTGGATCTTCACTACCTGTTATATAAGAAGTCTAGATACAAAGTAATCTAAAAAACTGAAATTAGCAGCTAAAATAATTTGAAAAGGCCTGCTAAAGAATTTAGGATTTGAGTTGAGTCTTGAAGGAAGGGAGAGGAGGTGGAGTGAGATGTAAATTATTTCAGGTATAGAGGACAGTCAGTTAAAAGGAAAGAAATCAGGAGAGTGACTGAATTTGTTAAGAATTTTAAGAATACAGGAGAACATTGATCAGTCTCAGGGAATACAATCCCTAGGGAAACACAGCATTGAGATTGGATATTTTTTTCAATAAAGGAACTGCCGAGGGGAAAAGCGTCAAGAATCAGAAATTGCTTAAATGAACGATTAATCCTCATCTTCTTCAGTTATACATGGAAGCCAATTTGGAAATTCAAGAAATTGCTTAATGATTGGATGTCTATATGAGTTAGACTATAGGTCTTCATCTAACCAAACTGAAATTAGGGAGTAGAAAGTGCTGGAAGGACTAGAGTATATTTGCTTGAATTTTTAAAAAGTCTTTAACTGCCACATGCTGTTTTTCTGTGAAAAGCTTTGCCCTCACAGGATCCAGGGGACCTCTCTGACTTTGAAGTTTATAGGTAGAAACCAACCAAACAAAGGAAATTTCTGCTGATGTGATATCTGGACTGTAACTGAATGCCTTTTAGATTGGTACAGATGATTTGAACTCCATCTAAGTTTTGCTATTTTTTTCAGGTCTGAAAAATTGTAAGAATAAGAAAGCTAAATAATTAAGGATCTAGGAAAAAATTTAGAGATCATCTAATCCAACTCTTTCATTTTAAGTGGGAGGGAATTGGGTGCCAGAGAGGTCACTGTCTTGCCCCAAGGACATACAATTAGTAAATGCTGAAGTTTGTTTGCTTATTCAGGCAAATGTAAAGATATTTAGGGTACCTTGAACTCACCATATGTTCTCTGGCATCAGTCAAGGGAGTATAAAACCTCAAAGATCTTGGTTCATGATCTTTCTGCTTTTCTAGGCAGACATGAGATAAATGGCAATCATAACCTCTAATTCTTATCTGACTCTCCTCAGATAGAAAGCATCAATCTCTTTTCTCAGCCATTCTCAGAGAGAAAAGAAACTGAGCACAAACTGATTATAATGAAATTTAAAAAATGGGACAGTGTGACATATTCAAGGATATCAAAGGATCAAGGCTCCCCAGTGAAGCCTGAACCAGATTAAAATGTAATTGGTAAACATTTAAGACAAATGAATAAAAATACAATACAACATAAAGAATTTTAATTTGTGGTTTTCTTTGTCACTATGCTACCCAGAAAGCTACATTTCTGTTTCATTTTGATTTGACATCAGAGATGTATTGGATGGATTCCCTACACTAGGATTATAACCTGACTCCAGGAATGTTCTGGTAAATGTTTAATATATTGTTCTTGACATACTTTTGTATTTAATCTACATTATTAGCATTTCCCCCCCCTCACTTTCTTAAATCAACAAAACAATATATAAAATCCAGATTTGTAGCTTTTACTAGTTTCCAGAGCTGTAAATGCTTCTACTGAAAATTTAAGCCTCTTTGAACTGTTATCCACAATACCCCTGCTGAGGCCCTGGTGCTGGTCCGGCAATTACTTTATCCTGTAACTTTAGACAGAGAGTATAGGTTCATTGTTTCATTAGAACTGTGAAGGAAATATAATAAAAAGGACAATTCTACTCAAATTATATTACCTATTCAGTGCCATACCAATCAAACTACCAAATTACCACTTTACTGAACTAGAAAAAATAGTAACAAAATTCAGCTTGAGCAACAAAAGGGCAAGAATAGCAAGGGAACTGATGAAAAAATGTAAGGGAAGGAGGTCTAGCTCTACCAGATCTAAAACTATTTTACAAAATGGTAATCATCAAAACTTCCCGGCACTGGATAAGAAATAGAGTAATGGATCAGTGGGTTGGGATAGGTTCTAAAGGAGTCACAGTAAATGACTACAGCAATCTATTATTTCACAAACTCAAAGATATGAGTTTCTGGGATAAGAACTCACTATTTGACAAAAATTGTTGGGAAAACTGGAAAATAGTATGGCAAAAAACTAGGCATAGATCCACATAACACACTCTGTACCAAAATAAGGTAAAAATGCAAATAAGATTTAGATATAAAGAGCAATACCACAGACAAATTAATAGACCAAGAATTACTGTATTAGATCTATGGAAAGGGGATAAATTAATGATCAAACAAGAATTAGAGCACATTATAAACTGAAAAATGAATGGTTTTTGATTATATTAAATTGAAAAGCAATTTATTAAACAATCATAAAAATCAATGTGGCCAAAATTAGAAGGAAAGCAGAAAACTGGGGAGCAATCTTCAAAACTAGGAGTTCTAATAAAGGTTTAATTTCTAAAATATATAGAGACAGTTTTCAAATGAAGAAATATAAACATATGAAAAAATATGTATTATATAATCATATGAAAAAGTACTCCAAATAATTATTGACTAGAGAAATGCAAATTAAAACAACAATGAGGTATCATCTCATACCTATCAGATTGGTCAAGATGAGAAAAAGGGAAAATGATCAATGTTGGAGAGGATGTGGGAGGATTGGGACATTGATGCATTGCTTTTGAAGTTATGAGTGAATCTAAACTTTCTGAAGAGCAATATGGAACTATCCCCAAAGAGAATAAAACTGATCATACACTTTGACCCAGAAATTCCAATTCTAGGCCTATATCCAGAAGAAATTATTAAAAAATGGGAAAAGTCTTACCTCTTCCAAAATACTCATAGTGGCTTTTTTTTTTTGTAATGGCAAAGAATTGGAAATTGAGGGGATGTCCATCAAATGGGGAATAGTTAAATAAGTTATCATACATGAATACAATGGAATATTATTGTACTAAAAGAAACCATAAATAGGGTGGCTAGGTGGCCCAGTGGATAAAGCACCGGTCCTGGAGTCAGGAGTACCTGGGTTCAAATCTGGTCTCAGACACTTAATAATTACCTAGCCGTGTGGCCTTGGGCAAGCCACTTAACCCCATTTGCCTTGCAAAAACCTAAAAAAAATCATAAATAGTAGGACTCTAGAGAAGTATGGAATGAATTACTGGATCTGATGCTAAGTGAAGGGAGTAGAACCAAGAGAACAATGTACACATTAACAACATTGTGAGATGAACAACTTTGATGGAAGCAGCTCCTCTCAGCAGTTACAGAGAGCTAGGACAACTGTATTAGATCAGCTATGGACTAAATTATCCTCATCCAGAGGAAGAAAAACAAAACAAAACAAAACACAAACACACACAAAAACAACTCTTCAGAATCTGATGAACACTTTATAAAAATTATTTTTATGTATCTCTTTCCCTTAATCCTAATTCCTCATACCAAAATTACTAATCTGTAATCATCAAATATATTACAAAATCAAATATATTTATCAAAATATGTATGTGCAATGCTAACCTGAGTGTTTGTGGCTGAGAGGAGGTGGGTGGGAAGGGAGGGTGGAAGGAAATTTTCTAACTTAAAAATAGACAAGTGTATATGGATGAAGATTAATTAATTAAAAAATAAAAAAAGAACTGGGAAGGAACATAAAGATTGACTCTATAGCAACTCTCTCATTGAAGAAATTATACCTTAGAATGATTGAGTATATTCCACTAAATCACACAGATAACAGCAGTCAGAAGGAATTTGACCTTTTCAGATTTTCAAATTGTAAAGCAAGAAGACTATTTCACAAGTACTATTAGAACAGAGAGTTCAAACTCTAGAAATATGGGCTACTAAACCATACATAAAGATCCCTTTAGACTGCACATTGATTCAGAAGACAGTATATTAACATCAACTGTTTCACTCTATTAATCTAATTTGTTAAATATTTATTTAATATTTATTGTATCACATATTTAAATATTATATTTGATTATTTATTATATTAAATATTTATTTTGTTAAGTATAATCTAGTTCAGGTTGCATGGGGGTGGAGGTGGAGATTGGTTGAGTATCTACAAAGGGCACATTTTTTGACACCAATCCATTAGGTGATCTCTGAGGTCTCCTTTAGCTCTGAAATTCAAAAAATCATCTATGAAATGATTGCTTCATATTAAAAAAGTTTGTCAATAGCAAATTAAGTCCATTTGTTAAGCAATTTGCCTCTGCCATCAACTGTCTGAAAACAGATTATAGAAGATTTAGATAGAAGATAGGAGATTTAGAGACCACAGTAAAGATTCATGTTGAAAAAGTATGCAAAGGTCAGTTTAGACATTTGTGTGATTTTTCCCAGATGACACTGTAGTCCACTGGCAATGCTCATCACCCAACTAGCTATCTATTCTGACAGTAGAATTTGATACTGATACAAGGTTGGTAGCTTTCTGGGCTGTTCAAGTTCTAGTGAGCATGATAAAAAATATATAGGTAGAATCCTTTTTAGCAAGTTAATGTTAAACTATAGAAATAAATAGTGCAGTTATTCCAGCCCAAATATGGAAAAACATTCATGTATATTCAAAATCATTAAAATTGTTGGCTCTGACTTCATATGAGTTGCATAAATACACCCCCAAGAACTAGTTCTGTTGTCTTTCAAACCCTTCCAAGTAGTCAAAGCAAAGGTTTCTTAGAATGAATGCTTCACATTCCTCTTTTAATGGAATTCATTGTATTATTTAGTAGGTAGTGTTATATACTTCATAGGACATTGGGATAGAAATAAGAAAAAATCTTTTCTCATTCATAGACTAGCTATGTGACCCTAGACAAGTAACTTAACCTCAATGTAAAGCAGTATAACAATAGTATTTACCTCAGAGAGTTGTTGTGAGAACCAAATAAGAAATGATTTATGGTGCTTTGTAAACTTAAAGTGCTAAATTTAGTTGTTATTATTAAGTATTCTATTTGTCTGAATGCAGGGTAATTTACATTACTGATAGATGTTTTAAAGTCTGTAGAGATTATTAATGCTTCTTAATGTTTGAGAAGGATCATTTGAATTACTTTCAGACAACTTGTTCCTTACATATTTAATAAGCATCATAGTAGTTTTTCAGTGCACACAATAGTAGACAGGGAAAAAAGCAAAGATAAATGAGCACCAATTCCTGCCCTTAAGGTGACTATAATTTAGTTAAAACAAAAAAAAAGTTTGACCATTGATACTAAATTATTTGGCTCAAGCAGCTCATGGAAAAGAGAAAAATACAAAATAGCTCTTAGGCCTATCTATATGTTAAGAATGGGGAGAAGGAAAAAGAACTTCCATTTCTTTGGTGATTTCAGTAAAGAATTTTAAGAATAATAGTTTTTGAACCATCACTCAAATTTTATACTCTTGCTATGAGATCCTTGTTCAATAGAAAAGGTGAAATTTCACAAATATTGACATTTTTGCAATAAACTGAGTCAGAAGAATATGGAAATTGCAGTCAAATGGTTGGATGTCTTGTGGATTCTCTTTAGAGAGTAAAGAGTTGGAAGTGTCTAGGACCTAGAAAACAGTAGGTCCTAATACATGTTTGTACATCTCTTTAAAACTTGTCATCCTCACCTATTTTATTGCTAAAAAAGTTATTGGACACCCTAGGTTGCCCTGATATATGGGCAATCCTAACACACTTAATGAAGTCTCAATGTCACCACTACCCTAACATTGAAAATTTCAGCTGTTGGACTCAGTGTGTGAGAGATGTTGCCCTGTTGGATGAGGCCTCAGAATTCTTTCTCTGATTAGGAGGAGTATTGTTTTAAAGTTTGTTTAAAGGAAAGTCTTAATTTAGATGTGACAAGACCGAAGAGCAGCCTCTTCATGAGACTATTAACAATTATCTTCTGTCTTCTTGCCAGATACCATACCATCTGACAACTTCTAACTGTTCTAGTTATAGTCTTTTTTAAAAACCCCTGTCTTCCTTCTCTGGGATCCCACCCCTGAGTATTCCCTTAAGTTTCATGCCTTCCTTTGTAGAAATTAAATTGGTGAAATAAAGACCTCTCCCTTTTAGCATCACTGGCTTGTCTAATAGTTTTGTAAAACCTTTCTAAGGCATAAAAGAAATTGCTATTGGTACTGTATGAAAAATTGATGTGAAACAGACATGCAATATCTATCGAATGTATGGATAAGAGAATTTTTAAATAAATGAGATGGAGCTTATGATGACATATATAACATAGATAATTCTAATGGTATTAAATTAAAAGAATTTTCACAATTAAAACCAATGTACCCAAGATTAGAAGGAAAGAAAAAAATGGAGCGGGAACAAATATATTGAAAAAATTGCTAAATATAAAAGGAAACTTATAGACTATGCTAGAAACTTTATGACTATATTTCATGATTGCTTTTTTAAGGAGAGATTAGGAAGTTATTAAACATAGTAAAAACTGAATGATAATATTACAAAAATAAAATTAGCTTATCATAACAGATGGGATTATCAGATAATGGTCTCATATCTCACAAAATTTATAATAATATGAATCATTCCCCAATGGTCAAAGGATAAGAAAAGGCAGTTTTTTGCTGAAGAAATCAAAGTCATACATATCATCTCACTCATACCAAATTTGTTAAAATGATAAAAGAGGAAATTGGCAAATGTGGGAAGGGATATGTAAAAATTAATTTACCCTTATTGGAATTATGAATTGATCCAACCATTTTGGAGAGCAATCTGATATTATTCTTAAAGTGTTATAAAACAGGGTTTATCCTCTGACCCAGCAATATTACTGTTTCCCAAAGTGATCAGGGAAAAAAGAAAAGAACTTATATTTTAAAAAATATTTATAGTAACTCTTTGTAGTGGCAAACAACTGAAACTGAAATATTGTACATCAATTGGGAAATGGCTAAACAAGTTGTGGTATATGATTATTGAGTTGTAAGAAATGATGAGCCAAACCAAAAGAATGTTGTATACAATGACAGCAATATTTTTCAAAGAATAACTGTCAATTAAGTTACTCTGTGTTTTATAAATACTCAAATCAAGTACAGAGGACTTATGAAAGAAGTTGTTTTCTACCTGCAGAGAACTGACAAATAGAAGTACATGGTTTTACATACACATACACACAAAAATAAACTCATATGTTTATGGTGTAAATGCATATATGTACATATATATAATAACATACTTATTATATGTGTGTACCTGTGTCAAGTTGTAGCCTACTCTATTAAGGAGAGGGGAGGGAAGGAGGGAAATATTTAGAATTTAAAATGTAACAAAAAATTATTAAATTTAAATAAAAGAAACTAATGTATTAGAGACAGATATATTTGAATACTCAGTAAAATCAATGTAAAGGTGGATATGAGAAGACATTGAAAATATATTGAAAAAATATAGAAAAACTTACTAAAGATAAAAGAAAATTTACATACTACACTAGAAGCTTTATGGCTTTATTTCATGATTATTTTTTAAGGAGAGATTGGGAAGTTATTCAACACAGTAAAAATTGAGTGATAATATTACAAAAATGAAATTAGTTTATTATAACAGATAGGAAATAACTGGTTACAATTGTGGGAGTTATTTGTGAATCAACTAACAGAATAAATCAGACCACTGATATAGTAAGGAAGTTCCCAAAAATGTGTGGGAGAGAAGAGGTATTGGGTTTCATACCAGATTAAATGCCTACAGAGCCATTTTGCTGACTTCATTTTTGAACGCTTTTCATACCTGGACAGTCTACAAGTGTCATGCCAGAAAATTTAACCACTCCTGTTTTAATTGTCTTAAGAAGATTGTGACCATGTAACAAGATAAGGTAAAGGACACTGAGGTCCTATATCAAGTTGAATTGACAAACATTGAAACTCTGCTAAAGACACCAAAGACCTGGTCACATAACTGAAGACCAAATGTATGTTTATCTAAAAGACAATTTTATGGAGAACTTGCACCAGTCAAGCATTCACATGGAGGTCTGAAGAAGCAATACAAGGACACTGGCAAGGTCTCTCTGAAGAACTGTGGAATCAGTTGTGATCATGAAAGACATAAGACAACCCAGCAAGGAGTGTCTGAATCAAATATGTTGCCATGCTCTTATAAGCAAAGCAGAATTGAAGTAGCACAAAAGAAACATGAGATGTGCAAATCCAGAGATCTCTCTCTCTCCCAAATGTTCAAATGAGCTATTTGTTTCTGGTCTGTGGTACAGTCTTTCATACTCTTAATAGACTGATCAGTCATAGCAGAACACATTATATCTTGACCCCAACATCATGATGTCATTGGTCTCCTTTTGAATATAAAGGACAAATAGTAACAATAATAATATAAGCTGTTGATGTCCCCAAATTGAACATGGATAAAGGAGCAGACATTTCCAAGATTATCTAGTCAGCCCCAGATCCCTAACCTTGCTTCACGCCAGCTATCTTCCTATCATGCTCCCTTCTACTACTAGTATTATTAAGACTTTGATATCAAAGATAACCACACCAATCAAGTGATTTGTGGTGTGAGATGCACAATTATATTTATTATTTTGAGGAGTATGCTGTGCAAAGCATCTTTCTCACTTGTCTTTACCATCCCATGGCCTGATTAATAGGGAACAGGACTTTTGAAAATGGTCTAGTTGCTATGGGAGTCTTTTGGTGTTTGTGAACTGTTCACTTCCTCCAGTATCAGTGAGGCATCATGGAGCAGCATCAGCACCAGATCACACCAGCATATATTATCTGACAACAGGATGCAAACTTATCTCTTGATGGACTAATTATCAGTACAGTCTTTCCTCTCAGACCTTCTACCTTTTAGCTACTCATCAGTAACACTGAAAATCAAGATCCAGTAAGCTTTTGCCATTCTGCTCCATGGGAGGTTTTTGTCCTCCCTGAGTTCACTTTAGGATACCTGCATTACATTTTGCCAGTCAAATTCTTCAGTCAAATTCCTCACCTGAAATTATCCCCAAAGTAGGTTGTACTGGAATTTGGCAGAACAAGAAATGAGAGTCCCACAGGGCTCATCACCCCACCTCAATGGATCAGTGATAAGGCAATCAGAGTAGTGGTATTTCATCATGCTCCCACTTACAACATCCCCCCCTTCTACCCACCTAGCATATAGCCTCTGGCTCTTGGATTGGTAATCAGTTGTTTGTTTCTGAACAATTTATCGATTGCTTCTGAAGTATCTATCCTATTGCTTCATAAAATATTCTCATGACATCCTCATCCCAAAGAGTACTCTTCTTTAGCCCCTACTTCATTATATTTGTTGTGTTCTTCAATAAAAAGTAAGTTCTTTGAAAGGTTTATCTTTTTTATATTTGTAACTCTTATGGCTAGTGCAATGCATTGTCTATAATAAACACTTAATATATGTCCTGCTTTCATTTAGAATGATGGTTTCATGTATATTTAGCCTCCCTAAATTTGGCTTTCCCTATGTGAAAGAAAGGGAACTGAGTCCAAAAAGACTTTGAGGGCTGGGGGTACATTCTGCATTGGTTTGCCGCATGGTAGGGAATAGTCTTTTTCCATTGCCTGTGGAACAGGAAATGAGGGTTTGACTGAGTGCTGTTCAATTTTTATAGTGTTACTGAGCTTTTGCTACATTCCTATGTGTGATTGAAGAACTCTTTCACACAATGCAGTAATAGGGAAGGCCACTGAGTCTCCTCTTCTCCATTTACTTTAAGCCATGAGGTCCCTAGAGATGGATTTTTTTTTAATCTACGTGCAGGGAGAGGAGTCTTTAATTTGTCCTAGGACTATGAGCCATGGGAATTCAGAAGTCTAAGAATCTAGGCCTTTTTTTAAAACTTGGTTAGGCTGAGCTAAACTGTCTCCCCCTTTCTCCTAATTCTCCTCCTAGACCACCTCCTACTGTTTTCCAGACAGACAGTATAGTAGAGTTTATACTTCCAAAGAGCTGATGGAAATGTTTATGTGTTCTTACTATTTATATGAATAAATATTTCATTGTAAAAGCTCACCTGATGATTCTTTTAAATGGAATTGTAGTGCTAGTCACTGAGCCCTTAAACTTAGGGTGATGGGTACTTGAGCCAGTGATAAAGAAAAGAAACTTCACAACACCTTCAGGATACCAGAAAAACCTGTAGGGGCAAAATACCATAGGCCTGATCCTCAGAGAATATAATAAATATGATACATTAATTCATTCATATCATATTTTTCTGTGAAAACTTTATAGAAGAGTCTAAAAGAGATTTGAGACCATTTCAATTAGCAATGTATCATTTTCTTGCCAAGAAATATATGTTTGGCAGACAAAAACAATGGCAAATTAGAATATAAGGTCATTCATCAAATCATATGGAAGAGGAGGATGGAAGATTGCAAACAATGTTGCCTAATAAAGTAGTAAACATACATATACAAAAATGACTTGTTAAAAAAAGTTTATATAACAGATAATCCAGGTCAAACCAAAAGTGGAAACCTTAAGTGGAAAGATGACCAAGGAATGGAAAAAAACTGAAAATATATTTGCACAACATATAATATCCTTCATTTATGACTATGAAGCTACAACATTTACACTCAATATCAGAATCTTACACATACTGCATGAGGCTATGGAAATAGCCTTAAAGAAATACAAATGAGAAAGAACACCTAGACCAAATCAATTTAATAAAAGGGTAGCACAGTTTTGAGGGTATGTTGAGGAATTTATTCTTAAGATTTATAAAAGAAGGGAAGATTCTAAATCCTAGGAAAGTATATTTTACTCAGAAAAAGATATCAGAGAGAAAAGTCATCCCACATGTTCCTTCTTATATCTACAAAAATCTATAGGATAATAATCTACACAACTATCAAGGGCATCCTTGATGAAAATATGAGAAAACCTTAAGCATGATGCTTACAGTTAACACTGTAAAATGTTAAGTTGCATAACAGGTGATAATTTGAATGGTGAGTGGAGTTTCCCTATAAATAGTTTTCTAGACTAATGAAATTTCAAACCCACTCTATATAAGAAAAGAAAAAATGAAAGGCAGCAACTTTCAGAAATACTAAAGTATATCAGACTGCATTTTAGTTAATTGATAGAAAAAATAAAGACAATGCAGGATACCTCTGTTTTCTTATTATTGTTTATAATGAAGTTTGTTTCATAAAGAAAAATTCATCTTTAAATATTCTTCCAGAATACTTTTTGTATATGTATTTTATGTATATGTCAAAATAATACAAGATTTCTTAAAAGTTGCAAAAACAGATATAACTGGGTTCAATTATATTCTGATTATTAATATTAGCAAAAGAATAAAATGAATTGTATACTTACAAAGTATATTTACTATTTTCAAAATCAATCAGTACATATTTATTAGTACTCATTAGGTGGCAAACACTATGCTAAGTGATTAAAAAATATTACACAAGGGGTGGTTAGGTGACACAGTGGATAGAGCACTGGCACTGGAGTCAGGAGTACCTGAGTTCAAATTTGGCCTCAGACACTTAATAACTACCTAGCTGTGTGGCCTTGGGCAAGCCACTTAAACCCCATTGCCCTGCAAAAAAAGATATTACACAGGATGTTCAAAGAGAAAGATTTCTTGTAAATGGTAAGCTCCTCCAGATGCTCATGTTTATAAATTATATTTATCTAATTTCATCAAAATCAAGAATAATGCACAGCTTTCTAAATAACATATATAATCACTGAAAGAAAATTGGTTAATAATTCACATAGAAAAACCAAAGTAGATGAACAATTTTATTATCCAAACTAGAGTCAGATTATAGCGCTTTGGTCTTTAAAAACATATCTTCAGCAGACACCAAGGATAGAAAATGAGTTGAACCCAAATTTGAAGAGGAAGAAGAGGAAGAGATATATGGTTGCAGAAAAATTGTTCATTTTTCAACATCCCCAAACTTCAATTTGAGACAAAAACACTGACTTTAAACATTAATCTCCTTCCAATGATTCAATTTATCTGCAAATCATGAAAAAAATTGATTGTTTTTGTAAATTTAACAGGAAAAGTTTTGAAGGGTCAAATGAGTGAGTCACATAATTGAAAATTGACACTGGAAAGGCACATTAATTAAATTAAAGCATATCACCAAAGATGGAAATATCATTAAAAATTTTCATGACTGACCATGTAATATAGCAAGGATCAATCATATAGCAAGAACAAAGAATAACAACTGAATAGTTTATGAGGTTCCTTGATACTGATATGATAATAAGAGACCTGAGAGGCCCCTTGCAAGTTGAGTGGGCATCTCTTTATGATCTCATCAATTTCTATGGGTTCAACAATCTTCATTAGGCAAAAGATTCTCAAATCTATATCTAATGTATTCTCTCTCCAGAACTCCAGTCCTGTTTCACTAACTGCCTTGTAGACAATCAGATTGGAATTCCAAAGACATCTAAAACTCAGATTGCACAAGATAGAAGTCATTATCTTTCTCCTCAAACCCTCTTCTCTTCCTAACTTTTCTATGACTACTGAAGCTAACACTATTACCCCAGGTATCCAGTTCAGAATTTCGGAGTAATTCTCAAGAAATACCTCACCCACAATCACCCCACTAATCTAATATAAAATGTGGTCATTTTTAACCTTCCAATAACTCTCATATATATTCCTTTCTCTCTACTCAACTAGCCACTAACTTTGTAAAGGACGTTATCACCTTTCAGTTGTACATTTGTTGGCCCCTCTGCCTCAGATCTCTCTTGCTCCAATCTCCTCCATTCAACTGTTAAAGTGATTTTCCAAAATGAAAGTCTGACCATTTTACTTCCCTACTCAGCAAACTCTGGTGGATTCCTATTACTTTATGGATCAGATTTAAAATCCTCTATTTGACACTGCAATCCCTCCTCACTGAAGATTCCCCATTTCCCTGGTCTCCTTCAAGGCAACTGAAATCTCACCTTCTACAGAAGACTGTCCACAGTCTGCATTTCCTCTCCCCAACTCTTTCCACTGAAACAACTTTCTATTTACACCAGTTTATATGCTTGTTGCTATTCGCAAATTATCTCCTTTTGATTTAGTATAACATATGGAACATAGAAAGAACTTAAATGTTGATTGGATGGGGGATAGTAATTATGGGAGGCCATGGACAAAATAAATGAGAAGACTATAATCTTCACCTTTTGACTACTGGTGGGAATATGTATGTGGATGGATTTACACTGAAGTTATTGGAGAATAAAGGATGCTCACCTACCTGAAGAGAGACTAGCCATCAGGCTGGCTTCCATGTGACTAATGTTTCCTGTGTGGTAACTCTCACAGATTAACTACTGCATTGTAAAGATATTGTGAGGTAGAGAAGTGAGTAGCAAGCCCACCCTAACAAAATCATAGATTCTTAATGTACTAAACTATTAAAAGGTCTACACATCTAAATAAAAGATAAATGATAAAGGATTAAGTGCATAAGAATTGTACACTATAACATAGATGAGAGGAGAGAGCTCATTTCTCAGTAGGAGTATCAGAGAAGGCTTTAAGTAATAAGTATTATTTGAGCTCGGCCTTTAAAGGATAGACACAAAGTTATGTTAATTTAAAAACAGGTCACTTCAGGTATAAAAGGTAACAATCACAAAACTGATTGACACATTTTCCTTGTAGAATTCATTTTTTTTTCAGGTGCAAGGGATGAATTATGCTGATAGAGCTACCCTTTTTGCCATCTGCCTTATGACCACAACATGCCTTTGACAGATGGCTAGTGTTTGAGGTGTCATCTAGGACTGTAGAACAGAATGAAGCTAAAAGGCCCAAAGGAGGAGTGTGGAGGTGACCTTGATTTCATCATCTCCAAATAATCAGCTACAGTGACCAAAAAATGAACTCCAAGATATTTTTGCCTGCCATATGATAGCAGCAATAGTAATAAGTGAACTAGTCATAAGGTTCTCTGATACAAGAATTTAGACATCTGCCATTATTTGAGCCCAAAATATCAAGAATTACAGATCTAGGATTTTAAAAATCTTACCAGACTTTGAACTTCAATGATTCTTCGGTCTCATTGATCCTGGTACAAAGTGAGGGTCATTCTAATTTATAAAAATGTTACTAGTATTTATTTCAAATTTTAAAATTTGCAAAGCATGTTCCTCACAACAATCCTGGGATGTAGAGTTTTTTCAAATTATATTATTTTGTATTGCATAAGTATCATATAAGAGGAAACTGGGTGACATAGAGGTTAAGTGATTTGCCTAGAGTCACACAGCTAGTATGTGATCAAATTGAGACTTTATAGGAATGACTAGATTACTAGTTAACAGAACACTGGGCCTGAAGTCAAAAGGACCCGAATTTGAATCAGGTGTCAGACATTCACTGTTTTACGCAGGACGGATTTCTTGGTTTATGCCTCAGTTTCTTTTTCTGCTAAATAAATATTATACTAGCACTTGACTCCTAGGATTATTGTAAGGACAAAATTGTATGTTATTATAAAGTCTTTTGAAAATCTTAGGGCAGTGTGTAATTGCTAAATAGAAGAAGAAGCTAAGGCACAGAGAAATTAAATGTTTTGTCAAGAGTCACAAAGCCAGTAAATGATCAAACTGAAACTTCAATCTGAGTCTCCTGACATATGAAGCCCAAGTAGCCTTATGCCAACTGACTCAAAAAGAGATTAGGCAACACAAGTGAACAAAGATACTAGGATGTAAAACTAACAATGAATCCCTTTTATAATTAAAAATATTTTGAATGGAAAGACAATGACATCATAGGGAACATCATCTTAGTATAATAAACCATGAATGAAATGCAACCCAGCAGATACCTCATTTTCCTATATTACATTGGACCTCCTAAAGAATAATTTTAAAAGAAATCATTTTTATTTTCCTGAGCTAAAATAAAAAAGAGCAATGTATTATGGAAATGTGTTTTGCATGAATTTACATGCATGATCAATATAGTCTGTTTTCTCATGGGGAGGGAGGAAGGGGTAGATGGAAATGAAAGTTTCTGCAATTCAAATATTTTTTAAATAAATGTTAAAATTTTTAATGTAATTGGAAATATTTAATGAAATAAAAATATTTTAAAAAGAAAAAGCAATATACAAATAGCATTAAAGATACTTTAACAGAAAAATATTGCTTTTCTTGATACTTCTAAATCCAAATTTCTCCTATTTCTGAAAAACCAAATGAGAAGTTATGTCTATGAAAACTTCTGTCTATGAAAAGTTAATTCTTAACCTTTATCAGCTTTGGATAACCATATACAGAGGTAAACAAACCCAGATTAGGTAATGAAATGACATTGCTGTGTCAACAAGCTAATACTAAATTATGGTAGGTTAATTTCTAGGTAGCTTTAAGGCTAATTCATGACTATGACTATAAATAGAATCATATCATTCACATAGAACTTGTCAATAAGTTGGTAGCAGAAATGATTTCAATTTTCGCCTACCTGTAATGCGCAGGTTAAAGCACCGACCTAGGTATGGGAAAGGACTGCAGATCCACACTGCACCAACTGATTGTTAGGAATTGTCAGTCCTTTCCTCCCAATTGAAGGGTAGATTTAAATATAGGGTCACATTGTGGAGTGCCACTCAAAATACCACTGTTTTAAAAAAACATTATTTTTTCGGTCTAAATCTCCTCCTCTAGAAATCTAGATCTAGAAATCTTTATATATTTGGGGAAAATAAATAACAATTTACCAGAATAATTTAGGTTTGCTTTGAATAAGAAGGTATTTTGATGGATTCTTTTAATTGTTTTCCTTTTGTTTTATGATTTATGACCTTCATTTCTAGATAAACCATGCTTAAGTGAAGTGGTGTTCCCTGCTCCCTAGTGGTTAGTTTCATGGTCTGCCTAAGAGTTTAGCATAATACATATTACCCATGATCTTTCCTTCAACCTTTTCGTCACAGAGTCACCTTAACCTCTCCAAACCATCTGCATTGTGTTTTCCATTTTGGATTAGTGCAATATTTTTTGCCCAAAATACATGAAATATTTTCACTAGCAAATAGGATCAAACAAATAAATTATATTCTCTGTGTGAGAGAAATTCACTGAATGATTTCAGTTTTCCTTGACAGCATAGATAGCATACAATCTACATTTTTATGTGGGTTTAAGTATTGGAGAATAAAGGATGCCAAAGATCATGACAAAGATCAAACTGATAAAATTTCAGAGTGTGAAATTTTCCCTTTATTGTGTATAAACTTCCCAAATGTAGAGAACATCACTGTAATACAAAGATCTTCTAAAAAGAGCAGTATATTTTTATGAATATTTATATCTCTGTACATAAGTTATTGATTATACTTAAATAATGTTAATCTTCTTATTCCAGCAAAGTTGTTATTTGGTTTTTAATCTTAAACCCAACATTCCACAGGTAAAAATTCAGAATTTAAAGCTTGAAAGATTTATAGAAGGGATTCTTAATCCTTTGGGTTTATCATAGTTACCTTTCATAATCTAATGAAAAATATGAATTCCTTCTCAGAATATTTTAAAACAACTTAAGGAAATGCTCAATTTCAATTAAAAGTTAGTGAAAATGAAGATGTGATTTTTTCCCTCACATCCAAGCCCAGAGACCCCATGTAATCTATCCAAAGATATCTGGAGGTCCATTAATCATAAATTTGGAACCGCTCGCTATTCTAGATGAATGATCCCTTGTTACTGAAATTAAGAAATCACATTTGGATATGGATTAGACTAATTCTCAGGAACAACATAATTATACTATTATGTGATTATTGTCAAAACTCTCACTTTTAAAATAGGTACCATTAATTTAAACAATCTTCTGCCACTGATCAAAACCTTTCCTTTTATAAAAAGAATGATACTTCATAATTAGATGTTGACATGATCTAGAGATCCTACACCATGCTTCCAAGCACATTGTGTCTCTTGTTACTTGGTGTTGAGCTCTGCCAGAGCAAGTAGTGTTTCTTACTCATATTTCTATTTCTCTCAGTATCCAGAGAATTGTATTGCACAGAACAGGAGATGTATGTATGGATGAATAAATGAATGAATGAATGAATGAATGAATGAATGAATGAATGAAATATATATATATATATAATCCAAAAAAATCAGCTGACTTTATATTTCACTGATAGTTTATCCTCTATTAAAGAAATTCTTACTGATTCTCTGTGTCCCATTAACATCCACAACAATACATTATGGTAGATTTAAAGAAAAAGTATGATAATCCCCAGACAATCTCAGTTAGAAATTGGGACCTGTTGATCAACTAACTTTATCATCAGCCATAACACTTTAATCTAATCTAATTCACAAGAGAATTAACAGGCAAGAAGGAGTCCTGTGTATAAAGGGCTTCTCTAAACAGGAATTAGAGGAAAGAAGCAACTTTAGAAAGACGAAAAGATAATGCTAAAAACACAAGACTGGTCTTTGTCTTAACCCAGAGGCCAATAAATCAACCACTAAGTATTTAACCAATGCCTAGTAATTGCATTTTTTAGATGCTATTGGGATGATAAAAAGAGAGAGGTTGTCTTGCCTTCACAGAACTTATCCCAAAGTAACTGGATGCTTGCAGGGAATCTTTTTTCCTAGTCCTGTGTTATATGCAAGTCCTCTAGTCCAGTGTTCTTAATTTTTATGTCATGGCAGTCTAATGAAGCCTGTGACTCCTTTTGCAGAATAATCATTTCAAATAATTGAAGTAAATGCTAAACATCAGTTAGAAGTCAACTAAAATAAATATCTACATCTATATAGTAATATATATATATGTATGTATATTCAATTTCTTAATTGTACTAGCTCTCTGAAATCCCAAATTAAGAATCTCTGCTCTGGAGTAATTTTGAGTG
Organism: Macrotis lagotis; assembly: GCF_037893015.1. NCBI lineage: Eukaryota > Metazoa > Chordata > Mammalia > Peramelemorphia > Peramelidae > Macrotis > Macrotis lagotis. The sequence continues at coordinate 183,220,722 of NC_133658.1, read as the reverse complement.
ATATTCAAGGGGAGGAAAAAATCTGAAACTTGAACAACACTATGTAGCAGTTTTGTTTGCAAAGTGAACCTTGAGAGTTTTCCAGGTGTCCTGTGGATACAATGACCTGATTTTCTGGAAGAGTTTTGATTTCAAGCAAATAATAAAGCAAACCAGATGTCCTGATTTCAGGATCAGGAAATATAGCTACCCTGTCTATGCTGCTAAAAAATAGGGACTCAATATGTAGCTACAGCCTCTCAGATGACATAGAAGTTATTTTTGCAAAGGTAAAAGGTATGTGGGTGCATGTGCACATGTGTGTGTCTGTGTTTCCCTCTGTGTGTGTGTGTGTGTGTGTGTGTGTGTGTGTGTGTGTGCTTATTTATAGGGTGATAAGAGGTAGACCTGGAAAAGAATAGAGGGGTCACTTGTCCAACCCTCTCATTTTACAGATGAAAAAAATTGTTTTACAGGGAGGTCAAGTAGTCACACAGGGAACAAGTATGAGACATTAAATCTAATATGTCTGACTTTAAATCTAGGATTCTTTGACTTCTGTTGGTAATTCTTCCATTGGTTTATTTGGCAAGTCATGCCTGGGAAGGGTACATATTCTCTCTTTGTATGTTTCCATGCGAATTTATGGCAATCAATTCTCTGCACCATCCCTTTGTTGCAATAATTCAGTGACCTGTTAATGAATTTTAGATGGGAGGACAGCATCCTCATATTGAGAACAAAAGGAAATGGAAAAAAAGGAGACAATGTAAGTAACATTAAAATGAATGCAAATTGTGTGTATGTATAAAAATTTAGATAGATAGCACTTTGCATCATTGAAACTGATCACGGAATGAAAAGAACTGAGAACCGTGATTGCGATTTTAGTTCTAAGAGGAAATCATGAAAAAGTCACCATCCGTTTCTTTATATTTCCTTTAGAAATCATGGTTCCTTGTCAGTGGCTTCAGCACTTTAAATATTTTTGTCAGAACAGTTGCAAAATTTTTTATTTATGGATCTTAAAAAGTCTCAAATCCCAGAAAATATTCTATTCTATTTTCTATGCTATTGCCAATACAAGAAGAAAATATCCACAAAAGGAAAAATAAGGAAGATTTTTGACTATTTCTTCTTTTCTTGATTTGGTACAATGTAAAAAATTCTGAAATATTTAAATATTTTGTGAAGGCTTTCCTCAACTCTCAAAAAGGAACTTAAATTCATCTCATGCTTACAGTTATAAAAAATTTAATATGCTTAACATGTATGTAAGAAACAATGTGATAATCAATGGAAGGTAAGTTAGTCTTGGAGTCAGAAAAACTAGGGATCAAATTCTTCCTCTCATACATGTTGGTTTTTTGACAACCTTTCAATGTCTTTGGACAATTCTCTAAAACTGAGTTACAAGTGAGTTGCGGCTTTGTATTGGTGGAGTTTCCATTCCAGGAGTTCGAAAACTGTTAAAGTCTCAAGTCTGAACTACAAAATAAAACAAAAAGAAAATCCTTTTCTACAATATGCCTTTTTATCCTTAAGGTACAAAAAATACTTTAAAAAATAACATTTAGTTGTTTTGGTCTCAATGTTACTTTGAAGGAAAGATCAAAGAATAAGATAATCAGATGCTTTTAGGACCCTCAACAGCTCATATTTGTCTCTCTTGTCCTGCAAGACTTTGTTAAGCTTACCAGTGGTAAGTAAGCTTTGATTTTTCAAATAACTTAGAAATGTCAATGTTATTGTATTAGTAGAGGTCAATCCAACAAGAAAGGAAAATTAACTTTGTTTTTGAGAACAAAAATGCTTATAATTTCAAGAAGCTCAGCATTTTAATTTTAATTATTTCATACCTTAAATTCAATTGTTACCTATTAATACATGTCATACATAAAATTTTCCTTTAAACTTTTCTGAAGTAACTGATAATAAAAACCTTAAATCCTAATTCATATCTAATGATATCGTTCATGATTCTTCCCCTAACTTGATGCTCATATAAAATCTAGCAAAGTCATTCCCATCTTGGAGTCTACTACTCCCCTTTTGATAGTTTTATTCCTGACTACAGTAATTCTATCAATTGTGCTAAATGCTATTCAGTTCAAACTTCTGCATAATTAATGCTGCTGAAAATGAAACTGAAATTAAAGGTGGATAGAAGATACTTGTGGGGAAAGGACATGGTGCAACATTTCATCACACGTGCTTGAAAAATTAGTAGGAAAAGCAGTGTATTAAAAGGACAAGTTAGAAATTAATCATATTCTGCTAGATATTGTCACTTCTTCACAGTAAGATATAGTATGGATAAAGAAATTCCATCCATAAAGCTCTTGTTCGATCAATGGGTCTGCCTTACCTGTCACCTTCGTCAAAAGGAATTCCTACTGCTCAGTCCCATTAAGCTATGAGTCCAAAGATCAGGCACCTCTGAAGGATGTTTGTCTTCATTATCTTATTTGCTTTCCTCTTAGTCTGTAAATCAATATCACTAGGAAGAAACTGCTTTTGGAGGTTATTCTTAGATGACATTACAACTATAAAAGCAGCATCTTTCCAACATTGTTTCAAATGGAAAATTTCCCATACTTTGCAATGGATAAATGATCAGACTTGGTGCAATGGACTTTTCTGTGTGAACAGCTTACCTTGTGTGATTTATATCCTAGGACATTAGTATTTTTTAAATGTATTATCTTATTTCTTCACCATGATTGGGATTTTAGTTCTAAGGGGAAATCATGAAAAAAGTAGGTTAGCATAAATCATTGTTCCTTCAAAGTATATATGATCATAGATCATAGTCTCAAGCTATTGAACCAAAATAGCTTTCGATTTACTTTTCCTGGAATGCCCTCTCAAGTCCTCCAAACTCTAGTTATAGTTGTGAAAATTCTACCTATCTCCCAGGACCCATCTCAAATGACAACCTTCTCCTTGAAGAATGCCCTGATCTCAGCCCTAGCAAGAAATGAATTCTTTATCCTTCCATGCTTCACTTGTATTCCCCAATAGGACTCTTTCTCCCCATTCTCCCCTATATTCTATTTATTGGTGTACATCTTCATTCCCTTAATTGGGAATTTCTTGGCAATTCCTATTACTGTTTCCTATTCATCTTTTATCACCTATGGCACTTTTCTCAGTGTCTTACTATAGTAGCCACTCAAAACACATTTGTTCAATTGAATTTAGTTGAATTGATTTTTATTTTATTGATGCACACAGATTAAAAATACACAATAGCTTTCTTGTTCATATATACAGAAATATATGTTGTCAAGGTAGCAAAACAAACTGCACAATATAGTCAAATCTCTATTTGTAACCCATGTAACATGGTTGAAATGTGAATGTCTATCTGTGGTTTTATACTACCTCTAGTCATTCTCAAGTATTTCAAAAAGTGCTGGGAAATTCTTATAGGATTGAATTAGTTCAGATAATATTTATTTGTATAATCTATAACCCATAGGGTAGACTTTAAAGGAATGTTGAATGTGACATAAAAGTATATGTATATGATAATATTATATGCATATAATTTACATGTTACATTCAATGGTCCTTTAAAGGGCAGCTAGATGCCACAGTGGATAAAGCACTGACCTTGAAATTAGGAGGACAGGAGTTCAAATCCAGTCACAACTATGTGAACTCAGGCAAGTCACTTAACCCTGATTGCCTTGCATCTGGGACCATCTCCAGTCATCCTGATTCATGTCTAGTCTCTGGACTCAGACAACTCTGGAGGAAAAAGTGTGATAGGTGACTTAGCACAGCACTCAAATCCCTCACTCAAATCCAATTCAGTGCTTGTCATGACATCACCTCTGTGATGTCATAGTCTTCTTTGAGAACGAAGGACAAATGTCATCATCATCATCATCATCAAATATATAGAGAAACATGGAAAATATATATTATAAATTAAAATGGGTCAATTCAAATTCTCTTAGATATGTACATATATAAAATATATATTTTACATATCTCTATATGTGTACATAATATATGAGAGGCTTAGAATTAATCCATTCTTTTTAGTATTCCACAATACCTTTTGAAAAAAATGTAGCTTGATAGAATATAAAACCAGATTTAGTTGTTCAGTACTAGGGGTTTTAATATATTTAGCACCATGTGTGTGTATGTGTGACTGTGTATGTATATGTTTGTGTTTCCATAGGATACTTTTTAGAGAAGAATTTAAAGTGAAAAAAGTAATAAAATATTCCAAATTCAATATTATTATATTTGATTAATTAGACTATAGATATGTAAGAAGTTAGAAACACTGATTTCTGAAAGTTTCAAGAAGATGAACATTCCTATGATTTCAAAGGTTTGTTGGACCTGCTTTGGTGCTGAGAAACCTACTTGAGGAAGTGACAGTAGGACTCACACTAAATGCTAGCATTAGGGGTAATGATAATAATAGAAATAATAACTAGCATTTATGTAACATCTAAAGGTTTTAAAAACATGTTACAAATATTATTCCATTTTTATCTACACTAAAATCCTGGGAGGAACCTGCTATATTTATCCCCATTTTTACAGATGAGGAAACAAGCAGACAGAGGTTAATTGGTTTGCACAGCTAGTAAGTGTCTGTTTGATCTTAGGTATCCCTAAATCCAGGTCTAGTGCTCTATCTACTGTACCATCTTTTCCTTCCTGCTAATTGTGACCTTAGGAAATTCTCCTTTTTAGCACCTTAATAGTCCTTTAATCTATTTATCAGGGAATCAGACATTTAGATAGGAAAGGGATTTTTTAGGTCATCCCTCATTTTACAGTGTAGCACCTGACAGATAGAAATTTTAAACCATCATTCATGCTGGTATGTTTTCTCCTCTGTTGACATGATGTAAGCCCATGGCAAGACACTGAGATTAATCCTGCAGTAGGTAACTGTTTTCCCATGGCCATCAAAAAAGACTACCCTTCAAGGCTACTCAGTTGAATACATTGGCCTGCCTTTGGGAATCATTTGGAACCAGATTTGAATGTTTCTAAAGAGAAAATTATTTGATTAAAATAAACTGGCAAGACCAGTAAAAAGTAATGTGATTTGTCATATAGAGGGCTAGACTTAGTGTTAGAAAGACCTGGGTTTAAGTGCTGATTTAAATATTAACTATATTCTTTGACCCAACAATTCCGATTCTAGGTCTATATCCAGAAAAAATTATATAAAAATGGGAAAAGTCCTACATGTTCCAAAATATTCATAGCAGCTCTTTTTGTATTGGCAAATAATTGTAAATTGAGGGGGATGCCCATCATTTGGGGAATGGCTAAACAAGTTATGGTACCTGAATAGTATAGAATATTATTTGTTCTATAAGAAACCATAAATGATGGGACTCTAGAGAAGCACAGAAAGACATATGGGATCTGATGCTGAGTGAAGGGAGTAGAACCAAGAAAACAATGTACACATCAACAACAGCATTGTGAGATGAACAACCTTGATGGAAGCAGCTCTTCTCATCAGTTCAGAGAGTTAGGACAGATGTATTAGACTGGCTATGGACAATGCTGTCCCCATCCAGAGGACACACACACACACCCCTTCAGAATCTAATGAACACTTTATAAAAATTATCTGTTATGTATATATTTCCCTTAATCCTAATTCCTCATACCAAAAATAACTAACCTGTAAACATGTTTATCAAAAATATACATCTATAATGCTAACCTGACTGTTCAAAACTGAGGGGGCGGGGTGGGAAGGCAGGGTAGAAGGACTTTTTGTAACTCAAAAATATATATGTGTGCATATGAATGAAATATAAATAAAGAAACATTTATATAGTTATATGGATCTAGGAAATAGCATATTTAGAGTTTGAAGTGATTTGAGACATCTTGGTACAATCCTCATTACAGAAGAGGAACTAAGCCTTAGAGATATTATGTAATTTTCCCCAAACAAAACACTAAATAGCAAAGCTAGGATTCAAAAACAAGGTCCTCTGACTCCAAATCCAGTGTTTTTTTCATTGTTGTGGTTGTTCAGTCATGGCCAACGTATGACTCTATTTGGGTTTTCTTGGCAGACAAATTGGAGTAGTTTGCAATTTCCTTTGACAGAATAGGAAACTTAGGCAAATAAAGTTAAATGACTTGCCCAGGACCACATAGTAAGAGTGTGAGGCTGAATCTGACCTGAGGTTCTCATGACTCCAGGTCTGGTGCTTTATACATTATGCCAACTTTAGGAGCCTTAATTTCTTCATTTTAAAAATGTGTATACTTAAAAAACCTAAATCATCCAGGGTTATTGTAAGCATTAAATAAGATTATGTGTATAGAGCACTTTGCAAACCTTAAAATAATATCTTAATGTTAGCTTTTATTAGCATTCACCAATTGAGATCTTCTAAAAGAATTAGAGGTAGGAAAGTTATTGGGTTAAGAATTAACTAAGTATTGCCCTCCTCATAGTGACATTCTGATCATATCATATTTTGGAATTGGATGTGATCATCAGAATATTCAAAAATTCCATTTACCCAGTGGAATAATCCTTTTCCATGATACTGGTCATAACAGTAGATTTTTTATTAAGGGCCAAAGAGAATTGGTCCTTAAAAGCAAACTGTCATCAAATTTCCAAAACATATTGTTGGTGAATAGGCAAAATTGTTATATTCATCGTTATTTCCATTAACTAAGATTAAATTTGACTTTTATACTAGTAAAGCGTATTTCCACTCCAAATATTATATATATATATATATATACATATATATATATATATATATATATATATTATTTGTTAGAGATGGTTTTTTGCCATGATGGCAAGAAAGATGGCAAAGATTTCCAGTTTTTGTCCCACTCCTTTCAATGTTTCTAAAGGTCTCTCTGAAGCTTATTGAAACTTCAAAGCAGTAGAATTGACTTAGTACAAATTTAGGGCTTGAGGGGCAAGAGACAGTGGCAAAATGGAAACAAGTATAACTGTTTATTCCCATTTGCAAAAATACTTAGATATTAAAGTAGGAAAGAAGAGATTGGAATTGCCCTCATTGACTATAATAAGTGAGGGTAGAGCTCAGACTTTCCTCTTTAGAAAAGCTATAAGTTTTTCAGCTAATAAATAGATTAATTGTGCTACTTGTGTGAGATCATGAGGCAAACTAACCTTGGAGCTAAAAATGTGTAGTCTAACTTTTAGTCATGTTATCCCACTCATTGTTATGCTAAAAGAATTATGTTATTTTCTCCTTGAAGAACTAGCCCCAACTCAAACCACTGTGGGGTAGGGCTCCTAAGTTGTAGCAAACAACTATTGATAAAAAGTACAATTGTCTGTAGCTATGGAGGATAACTGTGTAAAAGCAGTACCAATTGAAGATGAAGATTCAGCAGATGACCATATAGTAACCAAAAATCAATGAGATAGAACTGATTCTTGGGAGACTCTTGGGAGAATCATGAGGTCTTAAGAGTAGAGGAATCTCTTAGATGTTATTCAAGGCAGTTACTACTGAAATATCAATTCTTCCAATTCTTTATCAGGCAAATTACTGATTTTTCACCTTATATCAGGCAAATCTACTGATTTTCAGTAGAGTAGGCATTGGATAGAGGCTCAAGCTGTATATTACACCCTATATTCAACTTAGTAAGCCATGGAAATTTTAGAGTGAATAGGATACATATTATAAATAAATAAACAAAATATACATATACATATATGTGCATAAAAATATATAAATATATATAAAGTTGATTCTCTTGATGAGGAGGAAAATTTTGGGGGAATAGCTAATAAGTTATACACCTAAAGCTAGAATGTATTTGATAACATTTTAATTATTGAGGAGGAAATTAAGATTAAATTAAGATATTAAATGTTAGAAATGATCACTGTGTTTATTTCTGAGACTCTTTGACTCTAACATTTAAAGGGCCATAGAATAACTTTCAAAGCTTAAGCTATCAAATATATATATTTTGAACTATCTTATAGACAGAAGTTAATCCATGCTGCTATTTGGATACATCAATCTCTATCAACTCTGAAAACAGCAGAAATGATGGCATGTCATTCTGTGGTCTGAATAAATGGCAATGTATAGTATTCTGTCCTAACAAAGTTATCAGGATATTTTAGGACATCTAATCCTAAGGAAACAGTGCAATATAAAAAAAAGCTAGAATATCTTAAATCTGGGCTCAATAAAGGACTCATCATCTCTCTCCTTTCTTCCTAGGTACCACTGAACAGCTGGCTTCTCTTTAAAGCCTGCTGCTGAGTTGGTAGGGTCAAAGGAGATAGTATCTCAGGGGACTCCATGGCAACAAGGATCGAGAGATCTGTGACAGATGGGAAATATTTAGCTAGAGAAAGAGGGTGTGCTATTGGTACTTGACAAATAGTAAATAATTAATAATAGCAAAAATGATAATAACAAAGATACTAGGGGTTTGGCAAAGTGCAACTTGATCTAAGATGAAAATGGAAAAGAGTTTCAGTGAAAAACTGATAATAGAACCAGGTCAGACTAAAAGAACAGAAAGTAGAGGCAACACAACTGATGTGTTAGAGAACAAAATATTTGTTTTGTTTTGTTTTCTTAAATGCTTAACCTTGCTCTTGGGACTTAAAAGACAGATTTAACTGAATGCTTTTTATCTGTTCCTGTGAACTTTTGTGAATTTTGCACATAAAACTCCATTCACATAAGATAACTGGAAAAAAATCTGGGTGAACTTGCTGAAAGTGCTGGGCATTTAAAAAGACACTAATTGAAATCAAACAACTGTATAGTACCAGAGAGGTTTTTAGATAATAAAGTATCATTCATCTGCACTTTTAAAAATTATGTATGTAGGTTACACTATTTAGATACATGTGACCAGGAAAGGATAGTATGTGCGAGAGTGTGTGTGTGTGTGTGTGTGTGTGTGTGTGTGTGTGTGTGTGTGTGTATGTGTGTGTGTAATTTGGAGGGCTTGTGCCTAGGAAAAAGTTGGAGATCAGATTTCAATGGGATGTTGGATTCTGGGTTCTTTAATTTAGTTAGACTTCATAATATACTTAGACATCATGCCTGCTAATGCTCTATTTATGGGTAAACAGCAGCATTCAAAAACATATACAAAGAAAATGTTAGTTTTAAGATGATATAGATTTTTGGGGGGACTCTGTCATATTATTATTATAGTGGTTTTAAAATATAAAATTTTATTTTGATGATGCTGATTTCAGTTATGAAAACTAGTTATAAAGGAATCCAAGAAAGAGACTGAACTCAGAGTCTGAAGATGAATTGTAGTTCCATCAAGGTTAAGTCAAGTGACTTGGTCAATGAGATTTTGTTCTTTGTAAAATTGGGATATAATACTTGCCTAGAAAAGACCTAAGAGATTATTTATCAGAAAATACATTTTAAAGTAAAATTTTGAGGATTCAGTTCAGCTCAACAAGAAATTATATCTACTTTATGTTCATTTGTTGGTCAGACATTTGTAGTTGACTGAGTCTTTGTGATCTCATTTGGGTTTTCTTGGCAAAGATATTGGAGTGGTTTGCCATTTCCTTCCCCAGATCACTTTAGATGAGGAAATTGAGCAAACAAATTTAAATGACTTGCCCAGGATTAGTAGATGTGTGGATTTGAATTCAGAAAGATGGGTCTTCTTGGTTCCATTTCTGCTGCTCCATCCACTGTGCCCTATTTTATCCTTAGAAATAATGGTTAAAATCTTACCCTTATATGAATCATTATTACTGTCAAAGTATATTTATGCACAAATATACTTTGACAGTAATAATGATTCATATAAGGGTAAGATTTTAACCATTATTTCTAAGGATAAAATAGAAAGAATTTTCTGACAAACTTGTTATTTGGGTTAATGTTATAAACAGTGATTTTTCTCTATACAAAAATGAACTTGAAGGGAAAATAAAGAGAAGATTTGACTCGGCTATTAACTGTTTGTGTGAACATACAAGAATGTTAGTTAGCCTCACCAGGTCTCAGTTTCTTCTATAAATTTAAGGAGAGTGAAGCAATGATATTTTTTAAAATTAAATTTTATTTTATTTCAATGAACAAAACTATATTTTTCTCGCCCTATCCACTTCCAGTTAGGGTAAAAAAAAAGAAAAACAAAACCTTTATAACAAATATACAAAATTAAATAATATTAATTCCCACAGTGCCCACGTTGAAAAAAATTATGACTCATTCTGCATGGGAGTTCATTAACTCAGGAGCTGGGTAGCATCAAGTAAGGAGGTAGATAGCATGCTTCATCATTGGTCCTCAGCAATCATGGTTGATCATTTCATTTATCAAGCTTCTTGTCTTTCAGAGTTATTTGGTTTTTTATAATGTGGTTATATAAAGTATCAGTTCTGCTCACTTCACTCTTGTTTTAGTTCATGTAAGTCTCACCAAGTATCTCTCAGTTACTTTCATCATTTCCTATAACACAATAATATTATTCTATTACATCCATATATCATAATTTGTTCAGCCATTATCTAACTGATAGATACCCCAGTTTCTAATCCTTTGTCAATACAAGGAAAAGTATATTTCCATGCCATTCCTCTCTGGGCTTTCTCTATAAGCCTTTGACTCATAGCTTTAGGTTCCTTAAATGCTACATTGTATTCTATGGGTAACCCTTGTGGGTGATCATATTTTTAAAAACCCTATCTACTGAATCTTCCCTGGTATGCTTCCTATTAATCTTCAAATAGTATATTCAATTAATTTTTTTTGCAAGGCAATGGGGTTAAGGATTTGACAAAGATCACACAGCTAGGTAATTATTAAGTGTCTGAGACCATATTTGAACTCAGGTCCTCCTAATTCCAGGGCTGGTGCTTTATCCAATGCATCACCTAGCTGCCTCTCTAATTCTTAACAAATATATTTTAACTATCAAAAGGATAGTTTATTCCATGTAAAAACTAAGAGACTGCCTTCTATAGGGGTTGGGGGGAGGGAAGCAAGATTGGGGGGAAATTATAAAATTCAAAATAAATAAAATCTTTCTAAAAGGATAGTTTATTGAACTTGATAAAATAAAAATAGCAAAATCCATTTGGAGTAACAAAAGATCTAGAGTATAAAAAGAAATAATGAAAAAAGTTTCATTTAGCACTTCCAGACCTCAAACCATATTATAAACTAATATTTTATTATAAAGCAGCCATAATCAAAAACATTTGGTATTGGTTAAAATATAAAAGTTCAATGGGAAAGATTAAATAATCAGAGTAGAAATTTTTAAAAATTATAAAATTTTATAAAGATTAGAAAATATTTTTGTAATTACAGTGTAATTCAATAAATGAAGGTTAATAATTGCTAGAACTGGAATTAAACTAAAATTTTATCTCTGAATATACAATAAATTCAAAGTGTATATAGCAACATAATATCAAAAAGTAGATGATATACCTTTAACAGGCATCTTTAGCAAACCATGGTTAGAGGCAATTACTAAAAATAAATTATATTACTTTAATTACATAAAACAGAAAAGTTTCTACACCAATTAAATTAATGTATCTAATATGAGAAGTGATTAAATAGGAAAAAAATTGTATCAAAATTTTTTTTTTAGGTTTTTGCAAGGCAATGGGGTTAAGTGGCTTGCCCAAGGCCACACAGCTAGGTAATTGTTAAGTGTCTGAGACCAGATTTGAACCCAGGTACTCCTGACTCCAAGGCTGGTGCTCTATCCACAGTACAACCTAGCTGCCCCAATCAAATTTCTTGACAAAAATTTTGTATCTAAAATATATTTAACATCTTCCTTTATATATATATATTATAATATTATAATAATTTCTTAATAGATAGATTATAGTAGACAGAATATTTTTTCTAAAATTGCAAAATAATTAACCATTTAAAAATTTATAAAATTTTCAAGAGAATGCAAAAAATTTCAAAATAAATTTTTAAAATAATTTATATAAAAGAATGCTCCAAATAACTAGTAAGAAAATTACATATCAAAACAATTCTGAGATTTCATATTAAAATTTCCAAAGATGAAAAAAATGTGGGAATAGTCAATTGTAGAATGGTTGTGGAAGGATAGATTGTATTGATGGAGAAGTGAAACACTTCAATAATTTTGGAAAGTAATTTGAATTGTACAAATAGAGTTATAAAACTGCCCATTTACTAAGGTTATCCCTAAAGATATCATTGAGAGGAAAGTTCTCAAATATACTAAAATATTTATATTAGTCATTTTGGATTATCAAAAATTTAGAAATAAATTATACCAAAAGCACATATAGAAAAGTATGATCTGATACAGAAAGATTATAAGCACAGTAAGAAAACAAGATGCACAATGATTACAATAATGTAAATGGAAAAATATCCAATGTAAATGGAAAGAATAAACTAATCAAAAGTGAATGCTTGGGACGGCTAGGTGGCGTAGTGGATAAAGCACCAGCCTTGGAGTCAGGAGTACCTGGGTTCAAATCCGGTCTCAGACACTTAACAATTACCTAGCTGTGTGGCCTTGGGCAAGCCACTTAACCCCATTTGCCTTACAAAAACCTAAAAAAAGTGAATGCTAAAAATTATAAAGAAAAATCATAATCTTAAAGAAGAGAAATGAGAAGAAGCCATTACTCCACTCCTCTGTGGATGCTAGAAAGTTTCAAAATGTGATATATTGTGTATATGTTCAATCTTATTCAAAGTATTGATTGGTTTTGTTGATGTTTTCTTCTCTTACTCTTTTCCATTTTTCCCATTAAAATGTTATTGTTATATGGGATGGCTTTCTGGGAGGGAGAAGAATTCTGAGAGAAATTCTAGTCATATTTCAAAAAAAAGATATTTTTTTTAAAAAAGGCATTCACTCAAATAGAATAACAAGAAAAATAGTCACAAAACATTCCTTACAAAAACCTAGTACACCAGGACCATAACAGCCACAGAGAGATAAGGGAAATAAATGTACAGCACAATGATAGTGAAGAAAATATATATGGAAGATAAATAACCGAGGAGCTCACTTTAGTGTCATAGTGATTTTTCCCTCTTGAAAAGTGTTCAACAAGATTCTGGTCGACTATTTCTCTACTGCTAACCTAGGCTGTTCTGCTACTGAGTTGGGTTAGTTACTCACAAGTAATTTTGTATTAGCTGTACTTTCTTGATAGATTGGTTCCTTTATTACTATTGTGGGATGTTCCTCTGCTCAAGTGGAATGATGCCTATATGACAGTGATAAAATCTGACACTTACCACTTAAGATTTACTGAAACCCTCAGCTAACCTGGTGGTTCATTTTTCCAGAAAGGTAAAGACCTTTAGCCTAATATTGGAAGAAGCCTTTCTAGTTTTATATTTATAGCCAGGTTCTGAAAGTTTTGTTTTTCTTAAAACCTTTCAAGGAACAGGTGACAGAACAATATGACATAGTCTCTCTTTTTCTTTAACAACCTTCTTGTTTTAAATATCCTTAGTGAGACCTCACTTTAACTTATTGTGACTATCCAATACATTTTCCAAATCTTTTTTGCTTCAAACTGTGGCCATTTGCCCATAATTTAGTGTCTCAGAGTTTTTTTTAAATTCTATTTTTTCCCTTTGGGGCTTAAGGAAATAAGTAGCATGGAAATGAAATAGACTACCAGTTAGGTAGTCTATTGTCTGAGACAAACTCATCAACCCAACTATGTTTTAGCTTTGCAAATCAGCTATTCAAAGCCAAATTGTATCTGTCGCTGTCCCTTACAACCTATACATTTGCCAAAGTCAGAAAGGAGCCCACAGTTACATGCATATGTAGGTACATGTAGATATATGTAGAACTAGATGGTATAGTAAAACAATAGTAAATAGTAAAACAAATCCAAATATGACTTTCAAAAATAAGATTGATCTACTTCCATATAAAATTATTTCATGAAAAAATAAAAGTTTACAATTCAAATAGAAATGTAAACCCATCTGTTTCAAAACATTTAAAACCAGTGGTGATTTTCTATTATGACAGGATACTCAGTAACTAGTTGAATTGTGTTCCTATTACCACTGTTTTCCTATAAAGTTAATGTAGTGAAATGCAGTAAAGAAATATAGCATGGAAAATTTTTAATAGTTTTTTAGTCTGATAGATTGTTGGGTTTACTAATGAGAATTCTTTTTATTTTAATGGGTTTTCCATTCTTTGATGTGAGATTTTCCTAGGAATTGACCATATTCTTCTCATTCTACTTTGTAGCTCTAGGATTTATCTTTTTTTGAAGTCATCTTTACACATCTATGCTTTGTTTAGACTTATTTTGGTCCTTTTATCTGCCTATATGATTTTATATATGCTATTCACAGAAAATATAGTTTAATGCTTAATTATAAAGACTGAAGAACTAATCTTTCTCCCCAAGCCTCTCAGTTATCTTGAAACTGAATTGTGTGTTGGTAAAAAATTTATACCTATTTAACTTTTCTACTGATATGAATGAAAAGCCAATTTCCATTTTGTGAGATTTGCCTTTAATGTGAACAAGTTTTAAGTTTCTTTTCACTTTAATCTATGTTATGCACAAATTAAAAATTAATCTTCCTTTATTACAAGTCAAACCATGTAACTTCCACCTCTAAGAACTTCCAGTACCTCTCAGTTGCCTCTATGACAGTACAGTCTTCTCAACTTGGCTTTTTAAAGCTCTTTACAAGATAGTTGGAGCCTGCCTTTACAGATTAATGTCCCCTTGCTAAACTGTATGAATTCTAGGACTAAGTCCTGGAGTCAGGAAGACCTAAGCTCAAATCTGGTCAGATACTTCTTTTTATCCCTGAAAGTCACTCAATTTTTCTTTTTTCAGTTTCTCTCTGAAATGACAATATGAATAACATAATTTGCATTTTTTGTGTGGAACAAATCAAATCACACACACACATATACGTATATGCATATATATGCTTATATATGCATATATATCATAACATAGTGCTTTGTAGTGCTCCTTCTTCCCCTTAGAATCTTTGACTTACTTCAAAATCCACATGTCATATCTATAAGCCATTTCTGATACCTCTAGAGCTTTCTCCTACTTCAAATACTCATGAATATTCTTATCTTGCCAATAGACTATAAGCTCCTTCAGGACAGGAATTTTGGTCTTTGTATTTCCACTGCCTAGTACAATCCCATGTACATATTAGGGCAATTGGTTTGGATTAGATATTTATCAGTCACTCAGTAAAGGGTAGGCACTATATGGATTCTTTAGGAGCTCTACTAGGAGATAAAAGGATGCTGGGGATTCTGTAGACAATCCTCCTCATCTTTACAGTTTGTCCAGGTCCCAGCTCTGGTCCTAATTTTAATTGGTCTCCTATCTTTGTAACTTCAGAATAATTAAGGCTATTATTCAAATTTGAACTAGCTAATCGATGAAGACTTAGACTTATTGTAATTATTGTTACATTAAATTTCTTCCCTTTAAAAATTCTGACTAACTCAAGATTATGATGACTTCAAAATCTGCTAGCTCTTACCTTTCTACATCAGACAGAATAGTATTGTAATTCGAATTGACTCTTGAACACTATCATTATAATCCTGAATACTTCAGAAAATGTTATTGCTGAGGGCTTTTTATTTTGCTTCATTTTTTATAAAATGTCTTAGATTGTCAGAGTTGAGAACAAAGGGTGATAACAGAAAGTCTGCTGTGTCCAGGAAATAGCCAGCAAGCCTAGAGGAAATCACATAAGAACCAATTGCTTCCCTAACCCAATAGAATTTACAAGAAGAGACAAGACTGGCTTTATACCAAGACCTTTTCATCACTGTGACTGAGTGATCAATTACATTACCCTTCTCAGGGGCCATTTGAGATAGAAAAGCAAATTAACTCCATAATTTTTAAATTATACCTCCTGGTCTCCACAAAAACACATCAATTTTGGTTGTGTTTTGGTACTAAAGCTCTGACTTCCAGTATCTTCTCTGACTGCTTCTATCTTCAAGGATTTGGAATTTGTATAAAATATTTTAAGTTAAAATCCATATTTTAGGGGTTTCAATCCTTTACCCGTAATTCTGGGAGAGTGGTAAATTGAAGGTATTTTAACTAGCTCTTCCCTATTTCTTTGTGTTTTATATTCTACTTGGTGATAATAGGATTCCTCAGCATTAAAAGCTCTCAGCTGGGTTCAGAGACCTCTCTTTTGAAGAGAGGTGCGTTTGTTTCTGTTTTTGTTTTATCTTAGTTTTATAATACAGAAAAATTCTCTTGGTTATAATTTGAGGAGATCCCATCCATTATGACTTGCATCTTTCATACTGTTTGTTAACAAATTCTTGTGATTCTGTGAAGAGCACAGTATTTCAGATGTTATTATTATTTTCATGAAACATTCCTTAGTATATAAGCAGTTTTGTGTTGCTATATAAGGGAAACCAAGCATGCTGAATACCTGACTAGTTAACTTATAGGTGAAAATGATTCCCCTCCTTCCCCCCCTTTTATAAAATATGATTGAATATTATGTTTTGTATGTGTTCATTCTTCTAGTTCAGGAGAGAGAGTAGATTTAAGCATTAAATGTAATTAAATCATTCTAATTAAAATCTACTTGATAAATATTGCTAATAGAATTGTTGCATTTCTCAACTCGTTATCATGTATTATAATCAATATTAAAGAAGTACAAAGCATGATCTTTTCCCTCAGGCAACTTGTAACTTAACAGCTTGAATAGATATTCTTTTGCTAAATAGTTAAATAGCAAAACAAGTCAGCATAGTATCCAATAAAAATGAATATTGGTACAGACAATAAATACTACAGAAATCTATTATTATGGGGACAAAATTGATCTTTAATCAATGTTGATGGGGTGAATTGAGTGCTAGGCTTGGAGTCAGGAAGACCTAGTTTCAAATTCTGCCCTAAAATTTAGTAATTGTGACTCTAGGCAAGCCAGTTAACCTCTATGGGTACAGACAACTCCAAAGGGCTTATATACTGTCATGTATAGATTGTGATTTCTGTTTTATGAAGAAAGTTCATATACTAAGACTTTTTTACATTGATGATATTATATAGCCTAGACTCAAGTAGAATAGATGTGTATAATTCAAATCCAGTTAAAATGTAAAATGAGTTTTAATCTTGGCCTCATAAAATAATGACACTAGATTTTTATCCAATTATAAAACCCAACATCCTAAAATAATTTCAGTAAACATTTTAGGCATAAGGAATTTCATTTCATTCTTTGGCAAAACAAATGAAATACAAAACATTGTCCCTGAATTCAAAGGGTTTAAATCTTGCTGAAAAGACAAGATATTTTGATATGAAAAGACAACCAATGGTAAAATATGGATCATTTAGTTCACATGAATGGTTTAGAAAATTAGCATTATATGAAGACATTCAGGAGGGGGAAATATTAATATGGTCTGGGATAGTCGGGAAAGGCAAAATGGAGTAGGTAGAGACTCAAGCTAAGCCGATTAATCTATCATGGCAAATGTCAGAACATTATGTTTAGGTCAACATTAGACACACCCATTGGTTAATGTCCAGTAAGTGTAAGAAATCAGTAAGGTAGTCCCCAGCTTATGAGTAGGTTGTGTTCCAAAAGTTTGATTGTATGTCAGTTGTTTGGAACTTGGAACAGATTTCCCCATACAAACAATGTTATAAAAGTTGGTTGAGTTCCCAGACCAACTCACAAAAGCCTATTTAACTCATTATTTGACTGAAATAGTACTATTATACCTCAACTTTGAGCCCCGTCAAACTTTCTGTGCCCTGAGCTCCTTTAAAGTGCCAATTATGAGTCCCTAAAATCTCTGAGAGCCCCCCAAGTTTAGATCATTTCTGAATTATTGACATAAGAGAGGTAACAATCCATTAGATTTTGAGCTTTAGGGCAGGGACTGTCTTTTATTTCATTTTGTTTCCCCAATAATTAACACAGTGCCTAACACACTGTCTGATTAAGAACTGGACAGTTTTCATGGACCTTCATGGTAAAACTCTGGGTCAGAAGAGGGTAAGGGGTGTCTTTGTCTCTAAAGCTGTTTTCTTAGACTTGGGGAATGCTTCAGTGATAGGAAGTTATCAACACAAAATGAAGACACAATTGGAGAAATAGTGGAAGAAGGCATCAATAGTGAGTGAAAGTTTTCTTGGAGAAAAGATGGTAAAAATCTATTGATATGTATAGGGAGTTTGTAAGTAAAGTGTTGCTCACTGGGCTAAAATGGATTGTTTTCTACATTGGGAAGTCAGCAGTTCCATTAGATGGGGATTCTATGCTTCAACTCATCTGTTTCTTCTCATCCTTTCTTGTTAGTGTCCTCCAATAAATACTCCAATATGTTCACCCAACATGCCACAGTTCCTCCTCTGGTTCTTTTAATATTCCATGGGTATTGGTACAAACTAGAGCTCTCTGTTATTCCTTTCTTTTCCTACAAGACTGTCCTGCTCCCTTGTTTAATCATAAATATTTTGAATGATGTCTTTCATGCCACTTCTCACGCTCAGTTCCAAACAAGTCAGTCATGAACTTCTTGAGAACACAGATTGATGTGTTGTGTGTGTTTTTAAACTTTGCTTTGTGTTCCTAATTCTTAGCACAGTGACTGGTGCAGAACATATTCTTAATAAATGCTAGTTGACTAGCTGATGGAATGGAGTGAATCTGTAAGTTAAGATTAGGAAAATATTTTTCTTCTCTTCCTTTTTCTCCCTCCTTCCCTTGATGTACTGTTGTTTTTCAACTTAAAGTTTTGATGTGTGATGTCCATATGCCCCGTTATTTGAAGATAGTAATTGAATATCAAAACTCTTCCCTAGACAGGTACATACACTGACTCCAAAAGATAATAACTATCACATCTTTATATAGACTTATAAGCCTAAATAAACTTCTTTCCTTACAACAACTCTGTGAGGTCAAACAGAGTGCCATTATTTCCATTTTAAAGATGAGAAAAACAGATTCAGCTAGGTGTTCTAGGGGATAAAGCAACAGCTGAGTTCAAATATGGTCTCAGACTCCTAATAGCTATGTACTCCTGTGCACTTAATCTTGATAGCCTCCGGAACAAAATGGTGCTCAAAGAAGTTAATGATTAAATTCTCCACTTAGCTGGTTGATAACTAAAATTTGAATTCAGGTCTCCTGAACACAGATCCATTTCATACTCTTCTAGGTTGTTGTTTTTTTTATAGTAACCATACCATTGGGCACCTTCCTCTACCAGTACCATGTGTTCAAGAAATGATTTTAAAAAAAGAATAGTAGCAAATTAGAATTAGGGAGATACTGTTGGTGAATGCATCATGTTGTTCATTATTTTCAAAGAAAATCATAGGATATTTAAGACTGAGGACTAGAGATTCTCTAGAAGAGAAGGCTGTTTATTTAAGATTCAAAATGTATAGTGCATGGATGATATGAAGAGAAAGAACACCAAGAGCTAAGCACATGAGGATCTTAATCATAGTCCTATTTCTGGCTGAGTATATCAGTTGGAATTGATCAAGATACAAGCAACACAGATTTGCCTTTAATAAAACTGTCTTTCAATATTTACCAAGGAGGAGAGGACAGGAGACTAAAGATATTTGAAATGAGGACCATATGCTTCAGAAATCATTTCAGTGCCACTGACCATTATTGTAGAATTATCTGGTGCAGGGTTAACTTGGAATCAGCAGGATCAGAGTCCAAACCCTGCCTAAGGCCATATGAGCCTGGGAAGGTCACATCTCCTTTCAAAGCTCCAAGAAAATATCTAAGGGTTGAAGCTAGGGGTTGAAATTGCATCTCCGCCAGATTCTGATTAAATGGACTTTGAGAAATCATTTAGCATCTAAGTGATCTAGGAAACTCACTAAATAAGATAAATTGAAAGAATTGGTAGTGGGGAATCTTTTCACCTAGAAGTTATCCTTTCCAATAAAATCACAAGTCTAGTCCCATATCTTTATTAACACCTATATAATATTTTGTGTACCTAGAAGAGAGTAACAGGACGGGCAGACATAAATGAAGTATGATCTTCACAATGAGAGGTAAATACCACATAAGATCCCCAAACCATTGAAATACTGGAGCATTAATATTAAATATTTAGTAATATTAGGAAAGCAAATATTTTTAACAAGGTAACATTTATAAAATTAATTGAAGTCATTGTCCATAGGTTCCTTTTCCTATCTATGAATCAAAAAGCATTTATTATGCAAAATATTATCCAAAGTATGGAGATAAAAAGTCCTCAAGGATTTATATTCTAGAAGTAAAGGACTGCAAATATTAGGGGAGAGTGTTTTGATTTGGAAAGTCACTTACAGGAATAGTGAGTGGAGTTCTAGAACTATTGATTGGAATGTCCTTTCCAAGAAAAGCAGTGTTGTTTTAATTACAACTTCCAGAGCAATTTGTGAAAATGGGAGGAATTTTAGTGGCATGTATTTGACAACATTGCTGGAAGATGTTGAGTGCAGTATGGTGGCTATGAATCCATCTAGAAATGGTAAAGTCATATAACTTGAGAGCACAAAGAACTTATAGCATGATCTATGTGACAAAGTATAATTGACTTTAATTCCAGGCTAAATATGTCTTCAGATGAATTTTGCATATTTTCTTTTAAAACAATGAAAATTTTGAACTATTTCCTTTAGTTGACAGGCATATCAAAGTCAAATTCTGCATCCAGTTGTCAAAAAATCATAGAATATCAGAGCAATAAAGGAACTTGATTTTACATAGAAGGAAACTGAAACTCAGAAATGGAACCTGATTTACTCATGGTCATACAATTAGTAAATGAACCAAAACTGGAACCTAAGTTACCTGATCTCAATATTCTACTTGCAGTACTCTCTCATCACTCCATTAGAAGATAATTAGCTCACATCAGGGGCCTAGTAATATCAACTCCCTCTGCTCATTTGCAATGGTCTCTGTTCTGTTTTTATTCTTACTTGTCCTATTTAGCATATGGTTAATTTTGTAAGTGGACTCAAGCTGTCCTTTGGCAAGTAGGTAGAATATAAATTGAAAAATAAATGATAACTAGTTATAAGTGATTTGGATTTAACTACAACCCGAAATAATCCTTAGTCCTTTTACAGTTCCAATAGCATAAATAAACCAAAGTTGCCACTATATAATACTCATGTTTAATTTTAAAGTAACATGATATTTTTTTTTACCCAAACACATTCAGAATTCTTGAAACAGATGCTCTAGACAAGCAATAATGAGCTTCCAGTATCAAACAACTAAGGAACTCCATAAAACAAAGAAAATGTGTATTTTAATGAAGTATGACAACATTTTAGAGAACATGATATGAATTGAGATGAAGTTCCACAGGCAAGATTTATATTTGATCAAATATATTTTTTATCTAAAGATAATTTGACAATCTGAAGCAAACAATTATTTTTAAATATCTTGAAACATTATGTTTTATATTAAATAGTGTAATTACTTTCCAAACCATGAGAGTTCAGTGAGTGAGCCACTTTTTTTTTCTAATGAATTCCTTTCATGCAACTCATACAATTTGAGGATCACATTTAGTTATTCATTTTCCTCATGGTGTAAATTCCTTAATTGAAATAGCAAAATTTCAGTCATATAAAATTAATTGTCCAGGCTTCTTTTTGTATAAATATGTTTACTTCTTTAAAGCCTTATCAACAGCATTATATAATCATTAAGGTTTATAACATGCTTTTGGTTATTTATGCATTCTTCAAAGGCTTTCCAATGTAATATCATTAACATATAGTAGTGCATAAAGGTTAATTGGACAATTCTTCAAGTGTTAACTGTTATGTCAGTCTTAAGGCTACATATTTGGTTAAACTATATGTGCATATCAGTAATAGAATCAATTGATAAGTGACCTTTTATCGTGTTGAAAGCTTATTTCTTTTTGGCTGAATTTTTGTTCCACTTCTGCAGACAAAAACAATATCTCTGTTGAAAACCGTCAAAGCTAATGTGCAGTGTGGGGGAGGTGGTGGTTAACAAAGGGAAGCTGCAGTGCTTTAT
Source organism: Macrotis lagotis (assembly GCF_037893015.1). Taxonomy (NCBI): domain Eukaryota; kingdom Metazoa; phylum Chordata; class Mammalia; order Peramelemorphia; family Peramelidae; genus Macrotis; species Macrotis lagotis. The sequence continues at coordinate 183,198,658 of NC_133658.1, read as the reverse complement.
TTTTTCTGGTTTCCTCTCAGAATTCATTTCATGACCTCAAAGAAGTCAATTTAAATTTTTTTCTTTTTTTTCAATGTATTAGATGTGAACAATTCTTTCTCAAATATGACTGGATATGTATGTGTTCTAAAGCCTTTGAATAATCTTGTAAAAAAGGTCTAGAAATGTGGGAAATCCCTTCTGAGTGAAAAGGGAAATATGTAGCATGAGTTTTTGTTTATTAATGCAGGAATGAAATTTCTTCTGGGAAACATTACTTGCAAGTAGTTGTTTGAAATGCAGTGCTTAGTTGTATTGAGAAAAGCTTCTCCAAGTGAAATGTGAGTAACTTTCATGAGACTATATGTAAATGATGACAAGAACATAATTCCAAACAACCTCCAACATAATGTATATCACCCTACAACTTTTGTTTGAAAATCTCATCTTTTTTTGGTGGTAAACTGTCCCTTTCAGATAGCTTTGGTTTTTATATGATACTCCTCACCCCATGCCTTATGTGGGGCACACCAACTAATTTTCTGCTGGTTCACAAAGAACTTTGGAACAAAATATAACTAAACTAAAAGTAAACAAAAAAATGAACATGTATAGAAGATACATTTCACTTGATTCAGGGTCTAACTCATTCGTGGGTTGGCTCTTCCCTTCCCCCTCCCAAATATTTGATTGCAGATCTGGAGAAGTTGATCACATTAAGTGCTACATCATATAGAAGAGTTGGGACTTCTGAATGCCTAATTGGTTGTTTTTCTTGGCTTCTTTGTTCTACACAGTAAGATATTTTCAGAGTGTTGGAAAATGTTCTTCTCTACCCTGTAAAATGGCTGCAGGTGCAATTTCTCATGTAGATTGGAATTTAATTAGGTGAACTCCTACCAAGACCTCAGTCTGCCTTTGTCTCCTGTTATAAGTCCCTCCTTTACCTTCAAATTGGATTATCAAAAGAATTTAGACAATTTACAATCATTCAATTCAATAAACGTTTACTAAACACCTATTACTTACCAGGTACTGTACTAAGTAATGGTATAAAAAGAAAAAAATTAACAGTCCCTGCCCTCAAAGTGCTTTCAAGTTAATAGAAAAAGAAAACACACAAAAGGAAGCTAGAAAGGGAAGAAGGAAGTGAATGTACCATGCTTGGGGCATCTTATTCCATTGAGTAAAAACCAAACAGAACCTCAGAGGAAAAGGAGAATAAATTCGAAGTTCAATTTCTGCCTGTTGCCTTGGGAGCAGATTGATATCTTGGAAAGAACAAAGGTAAAGCAACTGGAAAGATAATCCCTCTCATTTTGATCAGATTATGCTCTCTGAAGGTAAAATATAAAATGGCATATAATTTTTCAAAGAACACCTATAACAGATTACTTGCTGCCATGGGATTGCAAAAGGTTAGGGAGGGTGGTAGAAAAATATGGAATTAAAGTGTTTGCAAAAAGATGAATGTTGAAAACTCTCTTTGCATTAATTGGAAAAATAAAATAACATAAAGGGGAAAAAACCCTAAAGCTCAATGAAACTTGAATATTAAGATCTTAATTTATTGTATGTACCAAGTGATGAGTTCCTGGATTTTGTCCTAATCATTCTATGATTCTGTATTATTTAGCATACTTTTTTTTATACATGGGAATAAACTATTTTAAGTTCACTTTGTATTATATCATTTAAGTCTTTCTCTGATCCTCTGTATTCAATATATATTCATAATTTACTTTGAGACAATAATATCCATTATATTCATATATAACAATTACTTTAGTTATTCCTAATTTAATGTTATATATTTTTCTCTTAATATATTTTCTCTGTTAATCCAAAAAAAAATGATACTGTGTAAGTATTTTGGTGCAAATGTTAAGGTTTTTTTTTGTTATTGACACCATTGAAGTATTATGTCCAAGAACTTTGGCTCAAAGGGTATGAACATTTTACTTATGTGACAGAATTCCAAAATGTTTTGCAAAATGATTTAGACCAGTTCTTACCTCAACCAGCACAATATTAGTGTTTTCCTGCCCCACTCCACTTCATCTTCAATATTGACTTCCTTATAGTCATAAAGCAGGTACTCTTTTTTATTTGTGTATCCAACACTTCCCATATTCACTAAATTTCTAAGCCTGAAGTAAAATTTTAGTCATTTATAATTTTTCTGTTATTAGAGATTTGGAACAATATTTCCCGTGGTTGCTAATAGTTTGCAATGTTTATTTTGAGAAAAAATTTTTCATATACTATGACCACTTATTCACTAGGAATTAGTTTTTACTATTATATATTGGGTTACTTTCCTATATACTTTGGATGTTATATACTTATTACAAGAATTTGCTGCAATAGTTTTTTTTTTTCTGGTTGATCACTTCCTTCCTTATCCTAGTTGTGTTAAAATATATATATATATATATATATATATATTTTTTTTTTTTTTAGGTTTTTTGCAAGGCAAATGGGGTTAAGTGGCTTTCCCAAGGCCACTTAAGTGTCTGAGATCGGAATTGAACCCAGGCACTCCTGACTCCAGGGCTGGTGTTTTTTCCACTGCGCCACCTAGCTAGCTGCCCCTAAAAACATTTTTTAACCAAAAGAAAATTTTCAGCTAAAAATATTAATGTACATAAAAATGTATGTAGAATAAAAATGTCAGAAAATTGTAAAATAGTATCTCCTGATTTTTTTAAAGTTTTTTTTGCAAGGCAATAGGGTTGTGTCTTACCCAAGGCCACACAGCTAGGTAATTTTAAGTGTCTGAGGCCGGATTTGAAATCAGGTACTCCTGACTCCAGGGTCAGTGCTCTATCCACTGTGCCACCTAACAGCCCTGATTTGTTTTTTTAATGTATTTTTACAGTTCTTACAAATATTTTTTTCTTTTAAATTTATTTTTTTATTCTCATTTTGTACAAATGTTTTTTTAACATTAATAAAATATTCTTGTTTACAAGTAAACAAAATACCCCTCCTCCTCCCCCAGGAATATAGATAGACTTGTTTGGGAGAAAAAAGTAAAGGGGAGAGGAAAAAAATTAAAATAAAAAAATAATAATAGTAATAATTGTAGGTATAGCCAGGTGGCACAATGGACGAAGCAACAGCCCTGGAGCCACGAGCACCCGAGTCCACATCCAGCCTCGTAAACCCAACAATCACCCAGCCCTGTGACATGCAAGCCACCCGATCCCCACTGCCCTGCAAAAAAAAAAAAAAAAAAAGAAAGGAAAAAAAGGACCCAAAATAAAATAAAATATTAATTATAGTAGGGGTGGCTGGGTGGCAGACAGAGCATTGGCCCTTGAGCCAGGAGCACCTGGGTCCAAATCCCACCCCAAACACCCAAAGATCACCCTGCTATGTGGCCCAAGGCAGGCCATCCAGCCCTACTTGCCCTGCACCCTCCCCCAAATAATCATAACAAAAAATGTGCTTGAGTCTTTGTTCCAACACCAACAACTCTGTCATGGGTAGATCTCATTCTTTATGATAAGTCCATCACAAAAGTTATTTCCATATTTTCCCACCGTTGTCATTGCTGATAGCAACTCCCTCCTTTCTTATTTCTCCACTACCATGTACTCTATTTTCTCTCTCCTTTCACTATGACTCTGCTGTAGGGTAGCTCTTACAAATATTTTCAAAGCACACAGAGAATTTTTAAATTTTGCAGTCTTTTTGAGGGACCTGGATATATAGTTTACATAGTTAATATATAAGTGTGAAGCATTCTAGAGATTTACCGAATACCAGGTCTCTTTTTGCATGTCAACAGTGTTTAAATTGGATGAGATGGTGAATAGTTAGATGGCTCATCTTCTTTGGAAAGTTCTTTATACACTTTTAATATATTTGAATCTCCCATTATAAGTGTTTCTCCTGTTGCAGTCATAAATGGAAATCTTAATTATAATGAAATTTGAATAAATAATTATTCAGTCATTATTCAATGTTTTTTCATAGTCATTGATATTTGGATCACATGAAACAGATCCAACAGATTAACTAATAAAAATGTTCCTAATTATCCAATTCCTGCACTATAGTGAATTACAGCTCTCAGAGAATCAGATTCTGAAACTTTTAATAAGACATTGAGGACTAAAACTGGTAGTTCAGGGACTGAAATCTGGCTCATAGTATAAGGAAAGTGAGATATCTTGGTTTCACTACTATGAATATTTTCAAATTTTAGTGTATTCAACTTCATATCTTCTGTCAGAAGCCTGTTGCTTGCTTCAAAGAGCAGTCATTTGGTCTTTGGTTGGCCAATACCATGAATATTTTATCTAGTTGCTCTCCACTAATTTAGCATGACAAGTGCTTTAGACTTCTGCTGTTGTGCCTCTAGCCAGAAATAATAATGCATGCTAGGAAGTGGACCTTGAAGTTAGACATAATTTCCTTGTGACTCTTTTTGACAACTAAGCAATCAGTAATGTAGGTATTTTCAACAATTTTTCAGTTTAATGGGATTATAATCTTAGGGGATATTTAAATTTCTGCTTTGTAGACATTTCATCAGTCTATAAAGATAATCACATATATATATATATATATATATATATATATATATATATATATATAAATATATATATTGCTTCCACAGTTCTCAATATCTACCTCTTCAAACTCAAAGTCCCAGTCAGTAATGATTGATATGGTGACAGGAAGGACCTGGTTCAAGAACCACTAAGACTGAAGAGACTCATTCAGTCAATCATTCAATCATTAAACATTAAGCCCCTACTATGTGCCAGGTAGGCACTGTCCTACTCATCTCCTCAACTAGTTGCACTGTGTTCTCTAAAAAGTTTTTCAAATCATAATAAAAAATTAACACTTTTTTATGATAAACTTTATCTCTTATTTGTTAAAGAATCTCCTTGTCTGTGGCTAAGAAAGGCACCCCCTCCCCGTTTCTCCTGTTTTGTTTTATTTTTATTTATGTCCTTCAATAGAAAATCAAATATAAATATTTGAACTTATTGAGGGTATATGGAATAAAAATTCTTCACTAAACCTAATGTATGAAAAACTTCTTTCTAGATCCCCTAGCTTTTATTATAAAATAGAGAATTATTTTCTGTACAATTTATGTCTTAGCATTTTTTGAACAGTGGGTTTATTGGGTTCAGTTTTTTCAAACAATTCTTCTTAATTTAATCTAATTTATTGACCTACTTATCTTCTTTTAGCCACTCCCACATTATTTATTTACTGAGAAAATATAGCAAGGACAGAATTACAAAAGCATTCATTAACTGCTCACTCGTTCCATCAAATGAGGCACACCCTATCCTCTATATACCTATACAGTCCCTGGCAAATAATGAAAAAATTTGAGTATTATTAAATATTCTTTTTACTGTCTTCACTTCTGAGTATGGCATAGGTAATTGGAGAGTTACTCTCTCTAGTATCTCAGAGGCTGGATCAATTCCTGGTGGGGTTGGATCACATAAGTCACTCCTAGAACAGCTACTGGTAGATTGTAATAACTGATTTCATTTGTTGGATATCTGGTGTCTTTTCTCATTTTTTGATACTCACAAAATCATAACCTGGTCTGTTCCATCCCTGACACTTATTCACCCATCAGCTTCAATGAGAGATTCAGTGTTATAGTACAACCAGGATTGTGAGAATAGTATGAATTTCTTAAGTTGGATTGGAATAACTTGAAAAATAATGTCTTCTTTTTTGCCTATGCTGCTCAGAATTGAAAAGAATAAAATTCTGTTCACAGATTCAGTAGTCCTTTTCTTCTCCTTCCATGTGTACTACAAGTTACTTTGAGGAAAAAGGTAGGTTTCTTGTGGGAGCTGTCTTCCCTCAACATTGTCACTGCTGACACTACCTCCAGATGCTTCTAAACTAGGGACACTGCTAGAACATGAATGAGAAGTCCAGATTCTCCGATCATAAATTTATGAGGTCCCCCCCTGCACTCTGTCCTGCGCTCTGAGCAGTGCTCAAAATTATGATTATGGTTTCATAGTATAACCTGTGACCTAGAAGTACTAATTTCCTTTCATTCCTACTCTTTTTTTCATTATTTCTCTTGAGATTCAGATCTTTTTTTTTTGTTCTACTAAATGAATTTTTTTAAAAATACTGACCTGATTAGGGGTGAAACAAGGATGCCCATTACTATTCAATATAGTTTTAAAAATGTTAGCTCAACTAGAAAAAATAGTAACAAAATTCATTTGGAACAACAAAAAGGCAATAATAGCAAGAGAATTGATAGGAAAAAAAAAGATGTAAAGGAAGGTGGCCTAGCTCTACCAGATCTAAAATTACAATAAAGTGGCAGTCATTAAAAGTACCTGGTACTGGTTAAGAAATATAGTAATGGATCAGTGCATTAGGATAGGTTCAAAAGAAACCACAGAAAACAACTACAGCAATCTACTATTTTACAAATCCAAAGACATCAACTTCTGGGATAAGAACTCACTATCTGACAAAAATTGTTGGGAAAACTGAAAAATTGTATGGTAAAAACTAGGTATAGATCCACCTCTCATTCCCTATACTAAAATAAGGTCAAATTGGGTACAGGATTTAGACATAAAAAGCAATAACATAGATAAATTAATAGAACAAAAATATTCTATCTATCAGATCTACGGAAAGGGGATAAATTTATGACCAAGCAAGAGTTAGAGCACATTATAAATTTCAAAATGAATGATTTTGACTTTATTAAATTAAAAAGGTTTTACAATAATAAAATCAATGCTGCCAAAATTAGAAGGAAAGCAGGAAACTGGGAAATAATCTTCACAACTAGGAGTTCAGAAAAAAGGTCTCAATAAGGAGATAAGCTCAGAGAGATTAAGCAATTTTTTCAAGATGACATAGTTACTATTTAATGAGATATTTGGAATTCAAACCTAGATCTTCTGCATCCATTTTGAATGTTTTCCCATTATTTGCAGATATATCCTAACTACAAAATATTATATTAATATATTACATAGATGTTTTGTGAAAATTCTTGTATTTCCTTAAAGATACAAAATTGTCCAAGTCACAAAAATATATTGAAAAATGTTTAATTTCTATATCTCAAATTTGTCCAACTGACACATAACTAATTATAAAATAACTAAGCAATTTTTGATGGAAATATGCACAATAGATGTGAATTGGATGTGATATACTACCAACAAAGAACAAAATATTAGAAATAATGTGAAAAGGGATGGCTAGGTGGTGTAGTAGGGGTGGCTAGGTGGCGCAGTGAATAGAGCAACGTCCCTGGAGTCAGGAGTACCTGGTCTCAAATCCGACCTTAGACACTTAATAATTAACTAGCCGTGTGGCCTTGGGCAAGCCACTTAACCCCATTGCCTTGAAAAAATCTTAAAAAAAAAAAGAAAGAATGTGAAAGATACCTTTAGAGAAATGGTAATTTAAAAAGAGGGAAGTTAGTCAGAGAGTAATAATGAGAGGCAATCAATGAATAGCTCTCATATTACATTATGATCCTTATACAGTGTCCAAATATCTAGAGGAAGAGATTCAAAACATGGTCCAAATCTCTGATATGGACAGTTTGCCAGAAGATATACACAAAAGTCAAATAGCATGAAAAGGAATGGTAATAATCAGTAACTCTGTAGGGGAAAAACTATATTGATGAAATCAGGGATCCACCAAATTGTCAGAGTGCCATTTTCAGAAAAAAAAATGTTTTATCAATGAAAGTTACCTTGTCTTCTAGATTTTGGTTGTGGGGAAGGAAGGGAAAAAATCTATATATAAGAAAAAACTATAAATATAAAAATGTATGCAAATTTATTTCAAAAACTGCATCTTCATAAACTGGTTTGAAGAATCACATGGTAAACAAACAATAGTTGAATTTATTTAAATATCTGGTGGTTTCCAAAAGCTCCAGAAAATTTAAACATTGTTTCTAACTGGCATTTGCAAACCAGGACATGTATCTGTGTGTACAAGTTGTATATGCAAACCTAGAATTGTAAAATTATGAAAATAATGAAATTAAATATCTATCTATCTATCTATCTATCTATCTATCTATCTATCTATCTACAAAAGAAGAAATTCATGACCCATTTTCCAATCTTGTATTATATGAAGAATAATGTGAAGAAATGTTGCTGGAAAAATAAAGAATAGTGCCTCTTTTCAAAAAGATAGATATCTAAAGTGAGGTTGTAGAAAAAAAGTATCAAAATTTCTTTTCATTGGGGCAGCTAGGTGGCACAGTGGATAGTGCACTGGCCCTGGAGTCAGGAGGACATGAGTTCAAATGTAGCCTCAGAAACTTAATAATTACCTAGCTGGGTAACCTTGGACAAGTCACTTAACCATATGGCCTTGCAAAAAAAAATTATTTTCATTCATCATCATTACATTATTGATGCCAAAATATTGCAATTTAAAAAAACTAATTTTTATTAAAAATCATATTTTGAAATGGTTTTAATGAAAACCAGAGAAAGAATTATTGATACTGGAATCAGAGAACCTAAGGTCAAATTCTATCTCTGATACTTAACTATATGTGCGACTCAGGGCAAGTCACTTAATTTCCCTGGCCTCAGTTTCCTTATCTGTAAAATAAGAGTTTGGACTAAATGGCACCTGATGCTTTTTTTACAGTTCCACATTTATGGCTCTATATAAAACAGCCTCCTTTGAATTCTTAGGATCAATCGATAGATTCATTTTGGAAAGGGTACTCAGATTATTTGGTTCCTCTATTTTTAGCTTCCATTTTAAGATATAGTCTGGTAATAGACATGTGGGGCAGCTTTTAGAAAACTGGATAATAACCTGAACCTAGAGTCAGGAAGAAATGAGTTCAAATTTGGTCCCAGGCATTAGCTATGTGACCCTGGGCAAGTCATTTAACCCTGTTTATCTCATCTGTAAAATGCGTTGGAGAAGGAAAAAGACAGTACCTTTGCCAAGAAAATTCCAAATGGGGTTATGAAGAGTCATGATTGAAATGACTGAATAGCAAAAATAGACATGGGTTTATATAGAATATCTTCTTTTGATATTAAAATTGAGTTAAATTGTGAAGTCAAAATAATCCATAAAGCTGAATTTTCTTCACCACCTAGTATGTTTGATTGGCAATAATAATAACAACAACAATAGATAATATTGAGGTAGCACTGTAAGTTTTAAGTACATTATATATGTCATCTTCTTTGATGCTTACAGAAATGCTGTCATGTAGACATGTTTATTATCCTGAATTCACATGAGTCCAAGAGAAGTTAAGAACTTGCTCAGGACCATGTAACTAGGAAATGTCTGGGTCAGGGTTTCTACTCCAAGTATAGCACTATGCCTTGTGGCACCTAGCTGCTTCTAAGTAACATGTAAATATTCTTTTTCACATTTCTAATGAAAGGAAACTCTCTCTCTTTCTCTCTCTCTCTCTCTCTCTCTTTCTCTCTCTCTCTCTGTATATATATATATATATATATATATATATATATATATATATATATATATATACACACATACTGGATGACTTCATTTAAGGAGTACATTTCTTCAAAAATATGTGCATCGAGTGAACAAACACTTCTCTAATGTGTGTTTCCTCCCCACTGTTTGGGATATATAATTGAGTGTTAATTTCTACTACAAACAAACAAACAAACAAAAACACGTAAGTCATAAAATATAAACAAAAAACCCTTAACACTTTACATAAAACTATTTTTTGATATTTATATCAGGCAAGCAAATATAAACTATTTTTGGTAACAATTTGCTTACTGAATATGAAAAACATTAAAAATGGTTGTTAATCTTGTTTAGAATCTGCATATTTATTAGGTTGGGTTGACTGGAATGATGCCAAAATGTAAGGCAGTATATTCAGCTATGACACTTCCAAAATGAAAACAAAATAAATTTTACGTAGTAAAGTTGCATGACCCATGGGTGTAGTTTTCTTATCTCTAAAATGAGTATTATAATAATATTATACATACCTCATAAGTTATTAAAAGAAAAGTATACACATACATACACATATTTATAAATTGTTAGTTTATCATTAACATCATCATCATCACTTTTATTATTTTAACCACGTAGGTCATTTTAGCTCAACTGTCCTGTAGGATGCTTTAACATCTTTAAAAAGTAATAGCAAGAAGAGGTAGTTAGGTGGCACAATGGATAGAGCACCAGCCCTGGAGTCAGGAGTACCTGAGTTCAAATCTCGACTCAGACACTTAATAATTACCTAGCTGTGTGGCCTTGGGCAAGCCACTTAACCCCATGTCTTGCAAAAAAAAAAAAGTAATAGCAAAACCACATGGACTTTCTTCTGAATACCCAAGAGCACTAGATTTTTGGAACTGACCTTCTCACACGAGTCTCTAATGGGATCTTTCCATTTACTAGAAAATCTATTTCTTCATTGGTAAAATGATAAGTTTAAATTAGATTACTCTGTCAGTTCTAAAAATCTTTTATTCTATTATATCAGGCAGGTCAATGAATTTCCATTTATTTCATTACTTCTAAAAATTTGAATATGTGGATATGAAGTAGTATTGGGAGTCAGAAGACTCCCAATGGTTTCTAGCCTTTGCTGAAATCTAGTTATTTTATCTTGATCAAGTCCTTGAGATTCCTCTTTGCCTAAATTCCCTTAAAATCTGAGTGAGGGCGAATTATAATTGGAAGAATAATAATCAGCATTTATTTGCATTTGAAGTTTGCAAAGAGTTTCACATGTATCAATCAAATGAAGTAACGTGTAAAATGCTTTGTTAGTCTCAGGTGACAGTTATTATCATTATTGTCTCATTTGTTATTTACAATATCTCTGTGAGATAGATGTTATTGTACATTCCACAGAAAATATTTAATTATTTTATTTTTCCAAGTACATGTCATGAAAGTTTTTCAACAATTATCCATATTCATATGTATATTTTTAAGTTAAAAAATTTCCTTTCATGCTCCCCCCCCTTCAGCAGTGAACAGTCAGGTTAACAGTGTACATACTTATTTTTGATAAACATGTATACAGATTAGTCATTAGGATTAAGGGAAAGAGATGCCTAAGAGATAAATTTTATAAAATGTTCATCAGATTGTGAAAAGTCTTTTTTTTTAAATTTTGTTTTTCTTTTTCTTCCTCTGGATAGGGATAGCATTGCCCATAGTTGGTCTATTACAGTTGTCCTAGCTCTCAGCTGTTGAGAGGAACTGTTTCCTTCAAGGTTGATCATCTCACAATATTGTTACTAATGTGTACATTGTTCTCTTGGTTCTAATTCCTTTACTCAGCATCAGATCCTGTCGTCACCCATTCCATGCTTCTCTAGAGTCCAATAATTTAGGGATTTTTATAGAACAATAATATTGCATGGTATTCATGTACCTGTCTACTCATTCCCCAACTGATATGCATCCCCTCAATTTCCAATTCTTTGCCACTCTAAAAAGAGCTGCTATGAATATTCTGTAGAAACTTTTTAAACAAATGAAGACAGATCTAAGCAATTGGAGATATATTAATTCCTAATCACTAGACTGAGTCAATAAAATAAAAATGGAAATAATGTCAAAATTAATTTACTTATTCACACATATACCAATTCAACTACCAAAGAATTATCCTTTAGAGCTAGAAAAAGCTAATAAAATTTATCCGGAAGAACAAATAATTGAGAATGTCAATGGAATCAGTTAAAAAAAGTGAAGGGTGCTGTGTATTAACAGATTTCAAACAATATTACAAAGCAATAATTATCAAAGCAATGAAGTATTGGATAAGTAGTATGATTGATCATTAAATTGATTAGGGGACATAATATACAGATTTAAATGAGTCTAGTAACCTGTTTGATAAACCCAAAGATCCCAACTACTGGAGGAAGAACTTACTATTCAGCAAAAACTACTGGGAAAACTGGAAAGCAATTTGAAAGAAGTTAGGCATAGAACTCAAAAGGTATACCAAGAATCTCACACTGTATAACAAGAGAAACTAAAAATGGGGAAATTATATTTACTTAAAGGATGATATTACAAGCAAAGTAGGGAAGCATGGAATAAATTACCTGTCAATGTTATAGAAAAGGGAAGAAGAGTTCAGAACCAAGCAAGAGATAGAAAAGATCTTCATAGGTAAAATATAAACATTTGATTACATTAAACTAAAAAGGGTTTTGAGTAAACAGGATTTGAGTATAAAAAGCAAATGTAACCAAAATAAAAAAGCAAGGAATTGGGAAAACTACACAGAACCCCTTCTTCCTTTTTCCCCTCCCCTTGCTGTGCATCCCTGTAAATAAATTTCTTAACTCAGTTGGGAAGGTATGTTATGTCCTCCTAGAGTCAAATCTGTTGAGATTAGTATTTACTCAGTCTTCACACCCTCCTTTCTTTCCAACTTTACCATATTAGATCCTTTAAACATTTTCATTTGGAGTTAAGCATCTTCTAATGCCTCCACCTTCTCCCAGCACAATTCCATAAAACAATGTCCTAATTGTTTTATAACTGTCTTGCACACACTACCTCTATCAAAGTATAATGCTTTCAACTGTCCTCACAGAAGGACAATTTTCAATAGCCATAGGCATCCTTGCATCATAATCAATTTATATTCATACCAATTTATACAAATGCCCACCTTTAAAGTATCCTCCCTCAAATTGTCCCAATATAAATACTACTCTCAAGAGCTAAAATGTTTAATCACATCTCAGACAATTTATACTGACAATCTCTAAGTATGTGCCTTTCAACAGTCTTAAGAGAAATACAATTAATAAGCTTTACAAATATTGTCTTTCTATGTAGGGCTATAGATAGTTTAATCTTATTAATTAACATGTTTTCCCCTTTCCATTTACATTTTTTGTTTTGTTTTTTGTTTTAGCAAGGTAATGGGATTAAGTAACTTGTCTAAAGTCACACGGTTAAGTAATTATTAAGTGTTTGAGACTGGATTTGAACTTAGGTTCTCCAAACTTCAGGATCCATGCTCTATCCACTGTGCCACCTGCCTACCCCTTCATTTACTTTTATACACATCTCCTGAGTTTTGTATTTAAAGAACAAATTTTCTGTTCAATTTTAATGAAGTAAGTTTGAAAGTACTCTATTTCATTGGAAATTTATATGTTCCCCTGAAAGAATATTCTGAATTTTGCAGGATAGTTGATTCTTGGTTTTTATCCAAGCTCCTTTGCCCTCCAGAATAATATATATTCCAGGCCTTCCAACCCTTGAATGTTGAAGTTCATAAGTCTTATATGATCTTGATTTTGGCTTCCTGGCATTTAAATTGCTTCTTTTAGAGTAGCTTTCCATGATAATATCTTTTTTTATTTTAATTTATTTTTTTATTCTCATTTTGTACAAATGTTTTTTACATTAATAATATATTCTTGTTTACAAGTAAACAAAATACCCCTCCTCCCCCATGAATATAGATAGACTTGTTTGGGTGAAAAGAGTAAAGGGGAGAGAAAAAATTAAAATAAAAAAATAATAATAGTAATAATTGTAGGTATGGCCAGGTGGTGCAATGGATGAAGCAACAGCCCTGGAGCCACAAGCACCCGAGTCCACATTCAGCCTCGTAAACCCAACAATCACCCAGCCCTGTGACATGCAGGCCACCCGATCCCCACTGCCCTGCAAAAACCAAAAAAAAAAAAAAAAGAAAGAAAAAAACCCAAAATAAAATAAGATAGTAATAATAGTAGGGGTGGCTGGGTGACAGACAGAGCATTGGCCCTTGAGCTAGGAGCACCTGGGTCCAAATCCGGCCCCAAACACCCAAAGATCACCCCGCTATGTGGCCCCAGGCAGGCCATCCAGCCCTACTTGCCCTGCGCCCTCCCCCAAATAATCATAACAAAAAATGTGCTTAAGTCTTTGTTCCAACACCAACAACTCTGTCATGGGTGGATCTCATTCTTTATGATAAGTCCATCACAAAAGTTATTTCCATATTTTCCCACCATTGCCATTGCTGATCACAACTCCCTCCTTTCTTATTTCTCCACTACCATGTACTCTATTTTCTCTCTCCTTTCACTATGACTCTGCTGTAGGGTCACTGAGTGGCACAGCAGACAGATCCCTGGTCCTGGGGCCAAGAAACCCTGAGCCACCATACCACCCCTTAGGCCCAGAATCCACCTGGCCCTGTGGTCCTGGGCAGGCCTTCCATTCCCAGCCCCTTGCAAGAAGTAAGAAAGAAAATGTGTTATATCTGGCCACTCTCCCCCATGGTCCATCCTCTCCTCCTTTATTCCCATCCCCACCCCTTCCCCCTGCTCCCCCCCCTCCTTCTTACTCCAGATGTCTATACCCCATTGAGTATATTTGCTGTTTCCTCTCCTAGCCATCTCTGATGAGAGCAAAGGTTCCCTCATTCCCCCTTGCCTCCCCGCTTCCATATCAGTGCAATAGCTCATTGTAATAAAAAAAAATCTTATTACGTGAAATATCTTGGACTATTCCCCCCTCTCCTTTTCCTTTCTCCCATTCCATTTCCCTTTTTTTCTATTGACTCCATTTTTACACCATATTTTATCTTCGAATTCAGCTTTCTCCTGTTCTTCAACTATAAAAACTCTCTACCTGCTCTATTAACTGAGAAGGTTCATATGAGTATTATCAGTGTCATTTTTCTATGCAGGAATACATGCAGTTCATCCTCATTAAGTCCCTCATATTTCCCCCCTCTCCTCCAATCTCCATGCTTCACCTGAGTCCTGTATCTGAAGATCAAACCTTCTGTTCAGCTCTGGCCATTCCAAAAGGAACCTTTGAAATTCCCCTGGTTCATTGAAAGTCCATCTTTTGCCCTGGAAGAGGACATTCAGCCTTGCTGGGTAGTTCATTCTTGGCTGCATTCTAAGCTCTCTTGCCTTCCGGTATATTGTATTCCAAGCCCTACAAGCTTCCAATGTAGCTGCTGCTAAGTCCTGTGTGATCCTGACTGCAGCTCCATGATATTTGAACTGTGTCCTTCTGGCTGCTTGTAATATTTTCTCTTTGACTTGGGAGTTCTGGAACTTGGCTATAATATTCTTAGGGGTTGGTTTTTTGGGATCTCTTTCTCTGGGGGATCGGTGGATTCTCTCCATTTCTATTTTGCCCTCTGCTTCTAGAATATCAGGGCAATTTTCCTGTAGTAATTCTTTGAAAATGATATCTAGGCTCTTTTCCTGATCATGACTTTCAAGTATTCCAATAATTTTTAAATTATCTTTCCTAAGTCTGTTTTCCATATCAGTTGTTTTTTCAATGAGATATTTCACATTTTCTTCTAATTTTTCATTTTTTTGGTTTTGAAGTATTGATTCCTGATTTCTGTTAAATTCATCAATCTCCCTGCATTCTATTCTTTGTCTGAAGGATTTATTCTCCTCAGAGAGTTTTCTTATCTCTTTTTCCATCTGGCCAATTTTGCTTTTTAAAGCATTCTTCTCCTCAATAACTTTTTGAACTGTTCTATCCATTTGACCTAAGCTGGTTTTTAGCATGCTATTTTCTTCAGCATTTTTTTGGATTTCCTTGACTAAGCTGCTGATTTCATTTTCATGTTTTCCCTCATCTCTCTCCTTTCTTTTCCCAGTTTTTCTTCCAAACTCCCTCATTTGATTTTCAAAGTCTTTTTTGAGCTCTATCATAGCCTGAGCCCAATTTCTGTTTTTTTCTTGGAGTCCTTAGATGCAGGAGCTTGTGCTTCCTCATCTTCAGACTGAGTATTTTGGTCCTTCTTGGGCTCATTTGCAAAATATTTCTCAATAGTCTTCTTTTTGTTTCTCTGCTTGCTCATTTTCCCAGCCTGGGCCTGGTTTGGGGTGTTTCTTGAGCTTTTGGGACACTCCCACAAGGGTCTCAATATGTTCGGCTCTGTCCTCCCTCCTGGTCTGTGAATGACCATAAGTGCCCCCCTCTGCCAAGGGACTGATGTGGGGGGGAGCTGCTATGGTCAGGATCTGAATGTGGCCAGAGCCCCAGAGTCCTGTTTCAGGGGCAGAGGACAGAGCTAGGCAGTCTCTCTTCACTCCCCTCCCTCAGCTCAATGGGCTCATGCCCTGGGGGCCTCCTGCTTACTGGCTCTGCCTGCTTCGGTTTCCTGGATCAGGGCTGGGGAAAGAAGATGCTGCTGGCTGTGTGCCCTGAGGGCTGGGCTCCATGTGCTCGCTCTGGCAGAGGTCCCCTGCTGTTCCCCCACTTTGTGCCCGGTGCTCCTCGGGGTTCAGCTCAGGAGACTCCCTCCGCTGCTGTGAGTTGAGACCCCCAGCGCCCTGGGGCTGCCTCCGGGAGGCTGAGGTTCTTTGGCTCTGGTGGGCCACCCCTCTGGCGGGCCACCCCTCCGCCCCGGGGGAGCAGAGCCCTTCTGCTCTTCTCCAGGTTACCTTGAGTAGGAGAACTGCCTCTCTGGGTCCCTTAGTGGGTTCTGTCTCTCGAAAGTTTAGTTAGAGTCCTTAGCTGATGAATTTTATCAGAGAGCTCCTAAGCCTGGATCCCTTCTTGTAGCCATCTTGGCTCTGCCCCCCATGATAATATCTTGTAAGACATTGTCTAGGCTCTTTTTCTGATTGTGGCTTTCAGGTAGATCTCTCCCGGTTCTATTTTCCAGGTAAGTAATCTTCTATTTTTTTTCAGTCTTTTGATTTTGTTTAATCAAATCTTGGTGTCTCAAAGTGACATTCATTACCATTTGCCCAATTCTAGTTTTTAGATTTTTTTTCCTCAGTTATCTTTTGTGTTTCCTTTTCCAGATAGTTAATTTTACTTTTGAATAAGTTGCTTTCCTTTTCCAGTTGATAAATTTAATTTTCTAGCTGGTCAATTTTGCTTTTAAAATTGCTATTTTCTTCAGTCATATTTTTATAATTCTCCAACATGATTTTCATTCCTTTTCTCCATTTTTCTTCTTTCTTTTTTCTTTCATTTTAAAAATCCTTTTGAGTTCTCCCAAGAATTCTTTTTTGGATTTCAGACCAATTCATAAATTCCTTTGAGGCTTCACATGTAGGCATTTTTTTCATTGCCTTCCTCTTCTGAGCTGGCATTTTCATCAACCCTATCAGAATAGTAGCTGTCCATAGTACTTTTTTGAATTTTTGCTCATTTGATAGTTGAGTGGGAGGGACAGCCTTTTGCCCATAAAGGCCTCTCTACATGTATGTTCCTCTATATTTGTTTCCCTATGTAGAAAATAGACTCATTTAGATTCATTATGAGCAGGGACCACTTTGATCTTTACTCTTTATTCCTAAAGCTTAACTAAGGTCTTGGTATATCACAGACAAAGAATAAATGCTTAATTGTCTGAAAAAAATTGAGACTCAGAGAAGCTAAATCATTAAATACACAACCAGTAAATCCTACTGCAGGATTCAAATGCAAGTCTTCTTGTCTCTAAATCCATTGTTCAAGGACAGTGTTTAACTAGATTATCTCTAATGTGCTATCTGAATTCAATAGTCTATGCTCCTCAATTCATAGACTTTTTAAACAGTCTAATTCAGAGCAAATTGTATCTAACATCCAACACATTTTCTTGATACAGTGCAAGAAAAAAATAAGTGAGAGGGTAGAAAAAAGTTAGTGCTACCTTGAGTGACTTCTTCCTACTAGGGATTAATTTATGCAGTGGTGAACATCTGGCTTATTTTATCTTTATAATAATAACATTAATATGAAAGTATTAAAGTTTCAAGATGTTTATCAAAGGACATTTTGAGTCATATCTGAAAGTTTTATAAGATTGTGACATTAGGAATTTTGATTTTAGTTTTGAGTTTTTTAAATCGACGTGGCAACAAAGCTCATTTTTTCAGACTAAAGATCTATGTCCACTCAATTATTCCTTTTAATAAGCTTACTGTATTCCTTCAAGTTCAAAGGAAATTTTTGCCTTTCACTTTTCATATTATTGCCTGACTATGTGCTAGACAGAGCAACTTGGAATGTAAACTTGTGTCAGAACAGATAAATAATTAAGAGCCAAAGGAAACCCTGAAGTGGATGAAAGGAAACACTCTGATGAGTCACTTTAACATTTAAAGCATTTGATTTCAGTTTGTAGTCAGGTTAACATTGAAAGTGAATTTTCAGAGAGTTTTTGTCTTCTTTTTAAAGCTTTACAACTTCAGGGATGAAATATGCATCATTTAACTGACAAATGTGGATCTGAAGCACAAGTTGGAGAAGGTAAGCTGGATTTTAGGTTCAGGAAATATTATCAAAGTAAAATTAAAACATTCTCAGCAAGTGGTTAGTACAAGCTAATCATTCTTCAACTGCCTGTTTCACTATGCAGGACAAGAAGATATTCTGAAAGTTCAGGGCTAAAGTTTTTCTAATCCCCTAGGCCTCCTCCCCAGATATAAAATACACAAGATTTATTCGCAAGGATTATTAGAGATTGAAGGGATCTTAGAAATTCTTCAAACTAGGCCCTCATTTTACACATGAGAAAATTAAGGTCACAGAAGGCTACTGTGGTTACTCAAGGGCAGACAATGGAAATTATGAAGCAACTAGAATACAAATCTAGCTCTTCATATGGAGAAAACAGTTTCCCTAATCTTCTCCCCACCCCTCCCTCCCCGCTACTACTACTGATCAACTAAGCAACCTCAAAGTAGACACCACTAGAGGTTAGGTGGTACCAGCCCTGTATTCAGGAGTACATGAGTTCAAATCTGACCTCAGACACTTCATAAGTACCTAGCTGTGTGGCCTTGTGCAAGCCTCTTAACCCCATTTGCTGTGCCAAAAAAAAAAAAACCCTAAAAAAAAAGTTGATGCCACTAAATTGTTTCATGTTAGAGAAACTTTTATTAGGAATTTCATTTCTATCTGCATATAATAAGAATTGAGCAGTTCCACATAAGGAAATTTTTCATGTATCTGAAGCTTAATTTTTTTAAGAAATTGAAATACTCCTCCCCATCTGGTTTGTTTTTAATTTGTCTTGAGTCTAATTAATATGTAAGTTATTTGCTTCTGCAATCAATGATGACTATATGCTGTGACAGGTTTTAGTTTGTGTGTCAACTGCTTATAATTTTTCAGGGTCCTTTTTCCCTTTTCAAGTTTGGAGCAGTTACTTCTTTTGCTACTTTTGGTATTCTACTTGTAGAAAAAATATATTTCTTTTTAATTTGTTTTATATTTTGTCTTAGCCAGGAAAAGTAGATTGCCAAGATTGCTAGAATTGTTTTTAAAAAGGGTAAAATACATTCTGAGTAAACCAAAGGGTGGAGCCATAATAAAAATGCATTTCTTTTGGTTCAAGGATTTTGTGATATCTTCTTTGGTCCTTCTATCTTTTTTTCCTCCAAAGGAAAATTTAACATTTGTTTGGTACCTTAGTGAGAAACTGGTCTACTTTGTATCCCCAAAAAGAATTCCCATGAAAACATGCCAGAGAGATATTTATCCAATCTTTGCTTAAAGGCTTCCATTGAGGGGGAATCTGAAATCTACTATATCTTTTGACAGACCATTTTAATTCTTAAGAACTGTCAAGCCTAAATTTTCCTCTTCATCACTTTGATCACTTGCTTCTCATAAAGCAGTCTGGGACAAACAGACCATGTCTAATGTGTCTTCCAAATGATAGTTCTTGTTGAGAGATGGGGGTGGGAGGAGAGAGAGAGAGAGAGAGAGAGAGAGAGAGAGAGAGAGAGAGAGACAGAGGGAGACAGAGGGAGACAGAAAGAGAACAGAGGGAAGGAAGGAGGGAAGGAAGGAAAGAAAGAAGAGGGGAAGAAGGAAGTAAGGAAATAGGAAGGAAGGAAGGAAGGGAAAAAAGAATAAAACCTTGTATCATATACATAGGCAAATTAAATTTCTATATCTTCCATGTCCAAAATGTGTTTTTCTTTCTGTATTTTAATTCATCATCATCTCTCTCTCTGTCATGAGGGAATAGTATTCTTCTTCTACTGGAAACTGGCTGATCATTGCATTTACCAGAGTCAGGGAGATAATGGGCTTATTCTTGAGTGAAACAGGCTTTGTAATTGATTGGATTCAACCAGGGAGAAGCTAAGACCCTGAATAGGGTTGGTGCTGAGGTAGTAATTACCCTGGCTTGGAGCTCCTAGTTGAAAGGGGAACCCATTCTTATTTGGAAACCAGGTTTAGAAAAGGGAAATAGAGTAAACCTGGGATAAGGTCTATTGAGAAAGTGAAGAAGGAGCTGGGATATGGTTATGACTGAGAGCAAATATATAACTGCAGAGGTCCTGGGGGTGGGGTTGAATTAGGGGGGAAGCCAGTGTAGGCCTAACAAAATACTTGGAAACTGAGAAGCATGGGTTTCAGCTTGGTTAGGCTTGGAACCAGTACAGTTTTGGAGAGAAAGGAGAATTGGGCTAGGGCAAATTTGGGATGAGGAAAAAAGTTGGAGTTTGTGTTTTAATGGACCTCTAACAAAGTCTGATAGTGGGCATAGTCAAGGGACAAGAAAAGTAGGAGTCTGGATTTCCAGGGGGGTAATGAGATGGGGAGATGAAGGAATAACCAGAGTATAGAATTGAATAATAAGGGAAAGAAACAGGAGCTCTGGCATAGGCTATACCTGGATTTGAACTAATATTCTATTTCATCTGTATTAATTACCTTCAGAAGATCTGTTTCCTCTTTCCTTTTCATAATGCTATGTCATAAAGAATGTTTTGCCAATTTGAGTTAATAAGGGAGAAAGAAGTTTAAAGGTCTGTCACTCACTGGATTATTTTGTCTCCCCTCTCTGGGCAGACTTTTGATATTTCAGGGAACAGAAGAGAAGAAAAAGCTTGTTATTAGATGGGCCAGAAGAACTATTTGATTTTGCTGAGGAAGCCCTGTAGGGCCTGAGGCCAGTGGAAAGGTAACTGGGATAGAAGCTCTCTCTAGTATGGCCTAAGGCATTCCCTACTGACTCATAAGGGTCAGAGAAAGTTGAGCAGCTATTAGATTGTTAAACCAGGCAAGATCATTCTTGACATTTCATCTTCCCACGGCTTGATTTCTGGCTTCTGGGCAACATCCATCTCACGGTCATCAAATGTATCCTTTGATTCTTCAGGTAATTGAGTCTGTTGTTTATCTATCATCATCCTTTCTTATCTAAAGTACAAACTGATGAAATGTTTTCACACTTTAGTGCCTGTCACTCACAGTTTGGTATAGAAAGAGGGCTGTATTCACCAATTAAGGGTTTGTTCTCCAATTTAAAGTTACCTACTTTGGGGTGCAGAGCCAAGATAGTGGAATGAAATCAGGAACTCCCAGAAGGTCTCCCCCAGACTACTCTAGATGCTTTAAAATTATGACTCTAATCAAATTCTAGAGTGGTGAAACCCACAAAAAGATTAAGTGAAATAATTTTCTGGCCAAGACAACTTGGAAGATCCACAGGAAGGATCTGTTCCACCAAGTTTGGAAAGGGCTAAAGTAAAACCCAGGAGAAGCCCCAGCTGTCCATGAATAGCAGGGGAGGCACCTGGGTCCCTGGGGGCACTTGGGTTCATAGCAGCAGGGGCAGTTTCCAATCCTCTCACCCCAGAGGTTGCCAAGGACAACTTGGAAGGTCCTTGGGAGAACTCTGACTCACTTGAGTGTATTCAGAGCCCAGGCCAGCCAGGACTCAATGCAGTCCCTCCCCAGAAAACTGAGGAGCCACAAGCAGCTCTTCCAGAGAGCTCAGTCTACAGACAGTAAGGGGTCCAGGGAGACTGAAGAGGTCTCTCTTCTATGCCTGGTGCAGGACTCTTTTGCTTTGTCCGTATTCAGATCCAGGTCATGGCCTGGAGCCCCATATTGCCATGTCAGAGTAGGGACCCTCCTTACAACTCCAGAGCAGAAGGGAGAGCTTGTAGTCATCCACAGACCGGAGCATAGGCCAGGAGAGCAGACAAAGCCACTCATAAGACCTTGAAGAAATTGAGGAGGTGTCCCCAAAACTACCAAAAGCTTTGGAAAATGCATCCTCAACCCTGGAAGCATACTCTTAACAAAGAATTAAAATCAGGTCATAGACAGTGGAGATGAGCAAACAACATCTAATCTGACCATAGACAATTACTTTGGTCCCATGAAAGATCAAAATACACACTCAGAAGATAACAAAGTCAAAACTTCTGTATCCAGGTCCTCCAAGAAAAATGGGAATTGGTCTCAGGCTATGGAAGAGTTCAAAAAAGATTGGAGGCAGAGTCAAGATGGTGGTGTGAGGGCAGCAATTCCCAGAAACTTGTCCCCTCAAAAAAACTCTAAAAACCATTAAATTATGCCTCTAACCAAAATTAAGAGAAGCAGAACCCACAGAAAGAATGAGTGATACAATTTCTCAGTCCAAGACAACTTAGGAGATCTGCATCAAAGGTCTCTTTTGCTGGGACCAGGGATTGGAAAGATTGTGCACCATAGCACAGCCTTCCAGGAAGAGCCTACAGGGTGTTTGGGTCCTTGGGGACACCTGTGAGAGAAAAGCTAGTTTCCAGACCTCTGGTCCCAGGGCTTACCAGGAATGGCTTGAAGGGGTGATGAGAGAACTATTCTGCTCCAGAGTGAGTGCGGAGCCCCAGACAGCGCCAGCCTCAGAACAACCCTACTGTGGGAACCTGGGGCAGAAACCTGAGGAGTCATTCAGTGCTTTCAGAGCATATAGCCCACAGATGGTAATGGAATGGGGAGAAACTGCAGGGGTCTCTGCTATCCCTGGGTAAGGACTCTCCTGTTTGCCCACACTCAGATCTGGTCACAGTTTGGGACCCCATCCTGCTGTAGTGGAGTAGGGACCCTCCTCACAGCTCCAAGGTAGAGGGGAGGACTTGTGATTATCCACAGACCAGAGCACAGAACAAGAGAGTAGTCAGAGACTCTCATAAGACCTTGGAGGAATTAAGGTCTCTGTGGGGTATCCTCAAATCCCCCCCTAAAGTCTTGGAAGTGATAAATCAGTCATGGTCTGAAGAATGGGAAAACAGAAAAAGAAGAACCTGGCCATAGAAAATTACTTTAGTCCCATGGAGGATCAAAATATACACCCAGAAAATGAAAAAGATGAGGTTTCTGTATCCAAAGCCTCCAAGAGAAATATAAAATGGGCTCAGGCAATAAAAGAGCTCAGAAAAGACTTTGAAAAGCAATTAAGGGAGGTAGAGGAAAAATTGAGAGGAGAAATGAGAGTGATGCAGGTAAATCATGAAAGCCAAGTAAGCAGCTTGGTGAAAGAAATACAAAAATATACTAAAGAAAATAACATGTTAAAAATCAATTTAGACCAAATGAAAAAAGCAATCTAAAAAAATGAGAAGAATGCCTTAAAAGCAGAACTGGCCATCTGGAAAAGGAGATTAAAAAAAAAGCTCTCTGAAGAAAATAATTCCTTCAAATGTTGAAACTAAAGGAAGCTGATGACTTTGTGAGAAATCAAGAAACAATAAAACAATACCAAAAGAATGAAAAAAATAGAAGAAAATGTGAACTACCTCATTGGATAAACAACTGACCTGGAAAACAGATTTAGGAGAGATAATTTAAAAAATAATGGGCTACCAAAAAAGTCATGACCAGGAAAAGAGTCTAGATTTCATTTTTAAAGAAATTTTCCAGGAAATTGTCCTGGTATTCTAGAAGCACAGGGTGAAATAGAAGTTGAGGAAATCCACTGATTATCTCCTGAAAGAGATCACAAAATAAAAACTCCCAGGGATATTATAGCTAAATTCCAGAACTCTCAGGTCAAAGAGAAAATATTACAAGCAGCCAGAAAGAAGCAATTCAAATATCATGGAGCTACAGTCAGGATTAAACAGGATTTAGCAGCATCTACATTAAGGGCTCTTGTGGCTTAGAATATGATATTCTGGAAGACAAAAGAACTTAGATTACAATAGAAAATCAACTACCCAGAAAAATTGAACATCCTCTTTCAGGGGAAAAGATGGACATTAAATAGGGGACTTTAAAAATTTCCTGTTGAAACAACTCAGGTGAAGCATAGAGAGGATGGATAAGAAGGACAAATTATGAGGGATTTAATGATGTTTAACTGGTTTCATATGATAACTATGAATCTTCTCATTTATTAGAGATTATATATACATATATATATATGTGGCATGGGAGGGAGCTAAATATGAAGATATAATATATTATTGAGATGGAGTCAATGGGGGAAAGGGGAAAGAGAAGTAGAATGGGCTAAGATATTTAAGGTAAAAGAGGCAAGAAAAAAGCTTTTGCAATGGAGTGGAAGAGGGGGGGAAGTGAGGGGGAATGAGTGAGCTTTCATTCTCATCAGAAATGACTCAGAGAGGAAACAACATTCACAGTCATTGGGTACAGAAATCTATCTTACCCTGGAGGCAAAAAAGGGGAGAGAAAAGGGATAGGAGAAAGGGGGAAGAGGAAGGGGAGGGAGGGTGTTGGTGATGGAAGAGATGGAAGATAGTAAGAGAGGGAAGTCAGGTACAACACACTTATGAGGAGGAACAGGGTGAAGGGTAAGAGTGAATAGAATAAATGGGAGTGGGGAGTAATACGATGGAAGAAACTACAGGTAATAATGTGTAAAAAATATATTAAAGGACTTATGATAATGAATGTGATCCATTCCAGAGACAGAACTTGATGATATCTGAATACAAATCGAGGTACCTTTTTTTACCTCTCACTTTATTTTTTTATTAGGTTTTTGCAAGGTAAATGGGGTTAAATGGCTTGCCCAAAGGCCACACAGCTAGGTAATTATTAAGTGTCTGAGGCCAGATTTGAACCCAGGTACTCCTGACTCCAGGGCTGGTGCTCTATCCACTGCACCACCTAGCTGCCCCTCAATTTATTTTTCTTGAGGTTTCTCTATCTTTGTGGAGGGAAGGGGGTTATGTTTACTTTTACAACAAGACTTATTGTAGTATTGTGAAAATAAGTAAACAAATTTTTAAAAATAAAGTTACCTGCTTTCACCCTGTCACCCTCCTCTGTGCTGTGCTACCAATAATGAGGGGTATGTGCTTCTTTAACATCTTATCCTGGGTACAAAAATAAGTCTTCATGGTTTTGACAATCAAATTACCTTGTTATATATGAATACCACAGGTAATGGCCCCATGAAATCAAATTATCTAATAGATCTTGTCATTCAATAAAATGTGTTTTCTTTTTATTGCTCACTCTCAAATTCTTACCAAGAATTTATTCCTAGGGCATATTTGTAAAAAACTGCCACATGACCACTGCCACAAGATGAATGTCAAATAAATATAGGAAAATAAGGCTTGGGTGTCCAAAAGGTCTTTAAGAAGGAAAAAAATCTGCTGACATGTACTGAGTTTTCCAAAGGGACACAGATGAAGCAAGCAGGTCTCCCCAGAGGACTGTCTATATACAACAGGAGAGAGGTTTGAACTTTTAACCAGATGACTCAACTTAAGATCCTAACTCCACCATTTACTATGTTAAATGCCAGAAAAAAATTATTTAGCCTTACTGAAATTCATTTTTGTCATTTGTAAAATAAAGATGAAAATACACATCCTACCACTATTGCAAGGTTGTTATGAAGATTAAATGAAGATTTAAATGTGAGCTATTCTAATAAGCATGACTAATATTCAATGGAAAGTTATTGTAATTGAAAATAGTATGTTGAAAGTATTGAAGAGGGGGATATCACCTTTTCCAATATAAAGCAAAACTCAAGAAAATCTTTGTGCTATGAAAAGGTAAAAATAAGTTCATGTTTCAAAACAGTGAGAAAAGATAGATTCATCAAACTGAAAGTAAATGCGGGTTTAATACGGCTCTTTTTTTGATGCCATCTACCAGAATATGTAGAGGGGATTCTTGTTCAGGCAAAGGTTGGACCTTGTGCCCTCAAGATACCTTCATCTTTGAGACGATCTGATTCATATTTTTTTTTGTTTTTAAATGGAACACACATCATCTCCTGACCCTGCTTTAATTAATAACTAGTATTAATTATAGTTATGATGCAAGCCACAGACTTGAACAATTTTAAAAGAATTTATGGAAATTAGCTAACAGAATCTAATTTTTTTTCTTAGCTTTGAGAAATTCAGGAGGTCTCCTTAGGTGCAACTTGTAAGCAGCAATATAAAATTCTACAAACACTTGAAATTTTTAGATTATCAGGAATGATGTAAAAAAGACTGATGCATGTACTAGAATGTTAGACTAAATAATCATTTCTATCACCCCAATCTTGTAATTATTTATATTATTCTATGAAAGTCTTCATGATTTACATGAATGGATGAAAAATTAATTCTTGATCATGATTCATAATTTCATGTATTCTAGTGTTGGTCATTGGCATGGAAAAATATAATTAGCAGAAATGGGCAACATTGTTGCAAGCTTTATGGTGGTTTAGAAAATCCTTTGAAGACAGAAATACGATAACTCAAATTAGAGATCCAGTATTGTATTTTATTATTATTATTTTGGTTAGACTTCTTTCCAGTTTTTCCAGCAATTTTTGTCAAATGATGAACTCTTAATTCAATAATTAAAATTTATGAATTTATTTAGCACTATGCCAATATGGTCATTTTCTTGAGACTCTTACATATCTGATATATTCCATTGTTGAAGTTTACTATTTTTAAACCAAATAATTTTGTGATTACTGCTTTCCAACACATTTGAGAAATGGTACATTAAGCTCTTTTTTGTATATTTTTTCATTATTTTTCTTGAGATTCTTGATCAGATGATTTCATACAGATTAATTTTGTTATGTTTTTTCCTAGCTCTATAAAGTAACCTTTTGGTAGTTTGATTGCTATGGAAGGAATAAATAACTCAGTTGGTATTATTTTATTACATTATAATAACCCAAGTTAGAGTAATTAATATAGATATAACATTAAAATATGCATTTCTGCAAAGAGACTTTTATAGTTGTATTCATATAATTTTTTTGCAAAATATTTTATGTCATTATCTGTAGTTATTTTAAATAGAATTTCTCTATTTTGGAGTTTTTTAACATACAGAAACATTGATGATTTATGTGAATTTTATTTATATCCTGATATTTTGTTGAAGTTACTGTTTTAATTCATTTTACTGGTATTTCTAAGGATCTCTAAATAGAATATTATATCACATAGAAAATTATCATTTTGTTTTATCTTTTCCTATGCATTTTCCCTCAATTGGTTTCCTTTTTTATTACCTTATTTAATTTTCCAGACCTATATGAAATAATACTATGTGATAAGGAACATTATATTTTTGGAAAGGCTTACAGACTTTCTCCATTTCTTGTTTTAAGTGGATAATATTTACCATATTAAAGAAAAGTCCACTTATTCATATTTTTAATTTAAAAAATATAAGTGGATATATTTTGGCAAAAAATTCTCCCTTTAAGGAGTGGCTAGGTGGTGTAGTGGATAAAGCACCGGCCCTGGAGTCAGGAGTACCTGGGTTCAAATCAAGCCTCAGACACTTAATAATTCCCTAGCTGTGTGGCCTTGGGCAAGCCACTTAACCCCATTTGCCTTGCAAAAACCTAAAAAAAATTCTCCCTTTTTAACAATATATTTTCCTAGGTTTATGATTTTTAAAAAATCTCCAGTTCTACATTCCTGATACAAACTAACCTTCTAATGACAATAATCTTTCCAATATGTGTTTAGGATTCAGTTTTGTGGTAGGGTATTTTCTGGTAAATATTTCCCACATGGTTCAAACCCACATCCTAGTGTTAAACGGGATTTCTAAAGGCAACTGGGGTCTAAAGATTCAGTTTTTGCCATTATAACAGAAACTAAAGCAAATTGCAACATAGCGTTAATATATAATTAGAACAGAAAAATAATTTTTAAAAACTCCAAACATTTTTAACAACCACAAAATAATACAGTCTCATTTTCCTTCTCCTCAACATAACCCAGAGAAAAAGTTTTAGTCCACCATACTGCCTAAAATTTAATGAAAATAGTGCAACATTTTAGTTTCCAGGAGCCACTTACAGATCTTGGCTATTACTCTACCTGCTTCCCCCCACCTCCCCCCACCTCTCCACTTGCAACTTCATATCTCTATTGTTTCATCTCTCTAAAGTCAATAGATTACTCCAAAGGCAATTTATATGTTTACTTTGGTTCATTACTGACCCTTTGGCAAGTTTGTGCAATAGTCCTTCCAGTTAGCAAGACTGGTTCTAGCTGACTCCATGAATTGAAACTTCTTGCTGTCTCATATAGCCTTGCTTTTAATTCTAACACTGTCTTGACTATGGCAAAATCACATGTTCATGTCACAGTATCCTGTGAAAATTCATAATCATTGAAATAATAAGTAAATAGAATCCAGTTTTATGAAAAATATTGATGAACCATTGATGAATTTGAATTAAAATAAAAGAAGAAAAGCAAATTACCAATATTAAAAATGAAAAGGGAAAATTAAACATCAATGAAGATAAAATTAAAGGAAATTTTAGAAGCTATTTTTCCAGTGATGTTCCAAATTGACCATCTAAATGAATCAGATGAATATTTATAAATTTCCCAGATTAACAGAAAAGGAAATGAAGTATTTAACTAATTTTTATGCAATTTGGTGCAATTCTCTATATATTTTGAAAATGAGACCTTTATCAGGAGTCCTAATTGTGAAGGTTGTTTCCCAGCTTTCTACTTTCCTTCTAATTTTGGCTGCATTGATTTTATTAGTGCAAACCCTTTTTATTTTAATATAATCAAAATCATTCATTTTGCAGTTTATAATGTACTCTAATTCTTGCTCAGTCATAAATTTACCCCCTCTCCATAGATCTGATAGATAGAGTACTTCTTGGTCTATTAATTTATCTATGGTGTTGCCCTTTATGTCTAAATCCTGCTTAGTATTTGTCAAACTGTTTTCCAATTTTCCCTACAATTTTTGTCAAATAGTGAGTTCTTATCCCAGAAGCTGATGTCTCTGGGTTTGTCAAACAGTAGATTGCTGTAGCTCTTTACTATGGTTTCTTTTGAACTTATCCTAATCCAATGATCCATTACTCTATTTATTATCCAGTACCAGGCAGTTTTGATGACTGCCACTTTATAGTATAGCTTTAGATCTGGTAGAATTGGCTCACTTTCTTTTACATTTTCTTTATTAGTTCCCTTGCTACTCTTGACCTTTTGTTGCTCCAGATGAATTTTGTTACTATTTTTACTAGCTCAATAAAACAGTTTTTTGTTAGTTTGATTGGTATGACACTTAAGCAATTTAATTGGGTAGAATTGACATTTTAAATATTAACTGGACCTACCCACAAGTAATTGACATTTTTCCAATTATTTATATCTGACTGTATTTGGGTGAGGCGTGATTTATAATTGTGCTCATACATTTTCTGGCTTTGTCTTGGGAGATAGATTCCTAATTATTTAATTTTGTCTATAGTTACTTTAAATGGAATTTCTCTTTTCTATCTCTTGCTCTTGGACTTTGTTGTTCATATGTAGAAATGCTGATGATTTATGTTGGTTTATTTTATATCCCGCTACTTTGCTGAATTTGTTCATTGTTTCAAGGAGTTCTTGAGATGATTTTCTGGGGTTTTCAAGTATACCATCATATCATCTGCAAAGAGTGAAAAGCTTTGCTTCCTCATTGCCAGTTCTGATTCCTTCAATTTCTTTTACTTCTCTTATTGCCACTGTGAGCATTTCTAATACTCTATTGAATAGTAATGGTGATAATGGGCATCCTTGTTTCACCCCTGATTTTATGGGAAATGCTCCAATTTTATTCCCATTACATATAATATTTGTTGATGGTTTTAGAAAGATATTATTTATTAGTTGAAGGAAAACTCCATTTATTCCTAAACTTTCTAGTGTTTTTAATAGAAATGGATGTTACATTTTATCAAAGGCTTTTTCAGCATCTATAGAGAAAATGATATTATTTATGTTGAGTGTTTTCCTAATATTGAACCATCTCTGCCTAACTGATATAAATTCTACCTGATCATGATATATTATCCTAGTAATAATTTGCTATAATCTCATTGCTAAAATTTTATTAAAGATCTTTGCATCAATATTCAATAAGGAATTGGTCTATAATTTTCTTTGTTTTGATTCTTCTGGGTTTAAGTATCAGCACTATATTGCTGTCAAAAAAGAAATTTGGTAGAACTATTTTTTAAATAGTTTATGTAGATTAGGAATTAATTGTTCTTTAAATGTTTGGTGGAGTTCACTTATAAATCCATATGGACCTGAAGACTTTTCTTAAGGAGTTTATTGATGGTTTCTTCAATTTCTTCTAGAAATGGGATTATTCAAGCAATTTATTTCCTCTTCTGTTAATCTGGGCAGTTCGTATTTTTGTAAATATTCCTATATTTCACTCAAGTTGTTCAATTTATTGGCATACAGTTGCCAATCTGAATTATCTCTTTAATTTCCTCCTCATTGGTGGTTAGTTCATCCTTTACATTTTTGATACTGGTAATTTGGTTATCTTCTTTCTTTTTTTTATATTAGATCAATCAAAGGTTTGTCTATTTTATTGGCTTTTTCATAAAACCAACTCTTAATTTTATTTATGAGATTAATGGTTTTCTTAATTTCCAATCAAATTAATCTCTCCCTTCATTTTCAAAATTTCTAATGCGATATTTAATTGGGGAGCTTTAATGTGTTCTTTTTTATCTTTTTAGTTGCATACTCAATTCATTGATCTCCTTTTTCTCTAGTTTATTCATATAGTCATTTAGGGATATATAAAGTTTCCCCTCAAAACTGCCTTGGCTGAATCCCATAAATCATAACAAAATGATGTCTCATTAGTATCATTTTCTTGGATATAATTATTGATTATTTCTATTATTTGCTGTTTTATCCATCCATTATTTGAGATGAAGTTATTTAATTTCTAATTAGTCTTTGGTTTATCTTTCCATGATCATATATTACATGTAATTTTTACTGCAATATGGACTGAGAAGTGTATATTTACTATTTCTTTTTGCCTTTCTGAATTTGATTTTAAGGTTTTTGTACATAGTTTTGGTAATCCCTTGCCCTTCTAACTGATAAATGGTATCATCCTTCATATCTAAATCATAAACCCATTTCTTGGCATAAAGTATGAGATGTCAATCTATGCCTAGTTTCTGTCATACTATTTTTCAGTTTTCTCAGAAGTTTTTGTCAAATAGTGAATTCTTATCCCAGAAACTGGAATGTTTGGGTTTATCAAACAGTAGATTATTATATTTTTCTACTACTGTGTCTTATGGACCTAGCTTGTTCCACTGATCCACTACACTATTTCTTCACCAGTACCAAATAGTTTTGATAACTATCACTTTAGAATAGTTTTAGATCTGGTACAGCTAGACTACCTTCCTTTTCATTTATTTTTTTCATCAGTTCCCTTGATATTCTTTATCTTTTGTTCCTCCAGATAAATTTTGTTATTTTTTTAGTTATATAAAATTTTTTGATGGCAATGAACAAATAAATTAATTTAGGTAGAGTTGTCATTTTTGTTATAATAACTTAGCTTATCCAAGAGTAATTGACTTTTTTCTAGTTATTTGCATATGACTTTATTTGTTTCACACAGAATTTAACTTTGTATGTAATGTCATTTTATATGAGGGTCCAGAACATCAACTGAATTAAAAAAAGGTAGAGATAGCAATTATGATTTCACATAAGGTTAAGTAATTTAAAAGAGATGAGCTGAAAATTATATGCTTACAAGCATTGTAGATAAGTTAATATCAAATATAAAAGTATATATCATACATTTTCTAATAACATGGCATCTAAATACTTAAAGGAAATGTTAACTGAACTGTTGAAGGGAGAAATATATACTCAAATTATAAAATTGAGGCATCTTACAAAAGCTTCTTCACACTGGAATAAATCTAATCAAACACTAAACAAGAAAGAAAAATATCTAAATAGAATTTTAGAAAAGTTAGATATTATAGGTCTCAAAACATTGCTGATTGAGAAGAGAAAGCAATTTATATTTTCTAAACTGTATATGAAACTTAAAAAACTAAACATATATGGTAACATAAAGACTAACAATCTCCCACCAAATAAGATAAAAAAGAAGTACTAAATATATTAATCACATCCTTTTTTATCATAATGCAATAAAATTATATTCAATACAAAGTCATTAAAGAATTTAAAAACAATTGGGAATTAAATGACATATTTCAAATGATTTGGTGGATCAAAAACATGTTATAGAAACAATAGAAAATGTCATCAAAAATGACAATAAAGAATAAAAACATCAAAACTCATTTAATGTAGCAAAAGAAATTGTGAGGGGGAAAATTCATGGCTTTAAATGATTTCAGAAACAAAAGAAAGAAAAAGTCAATAAATTGAGTATACAATTTAAAAAATAGCTTGAAGAAAACAAAAAAACTCAATTAAATGGCCAAGTAAAAGTTATGAAAATTAAGGAATAGATTAGAGAAACTATTAGTTAATTTGATTATAAAAAGAAGAAAATTTATTTACTGGGATCAAAAATGTAAAGGATAAATGTATGGTCAATAAAGATGAAATTAGAGCACTTATTAAGAGCTATTTTATACAACATTAAGCCAATAAAATTAGCAATATATATTAAATGAATATTTACAAAAGTATAAATCACACAAATTAGAAGAGGAAACAGAATACTTAAATCAGCCTATCTTAAAAAAAAGAAACTAAGTCAAAAGTGAGTTCCCTAAGGAAAAAAAGTTGGATTTGCAAGTGATTTTTAGCAAATATTTAAAAAACAATTAATTATAAATCTAATAAACATAAACTATTGAAAAAATAGATTAAAGTAGTCATACTACATTCCTTCTACATGTAAGCTAAGGAGAACAGAAACAGAGAAAAATAAAATTCCTAATAAAAATTGATATCAACACTGTAAATAAAACACCAGCAAGACAACAGTATTATATCTCAAAGATAATATACTATAATTGGGGTGTTTTTACCATGAGTACAAGGTTGGTGTAATGTTAGGAAAATTTAAGCATAATTTACCATATCTAAAATAAAATCATGAAAATTATTCTATTAAAAGATGTAAAGACTTTTGACAAAATTCAAAACCTATTTATTTCTATTGAAAGCCCTAGAAAACAAAAGAATAAATGAATATTTTCTTAAAATGATAAGTAATATCTATACCAAACCAAGAGCAAGTATTATCTGTAATAGGAACAAACTAGAAATCTTTCCAAAAAAAGATTAAGAATAAAGGAAACATTCCATTATCACAATTATTCTTCAACATTGTACCAGAGACAACTTCAACAAGGATTGAAATGACATCAAGTTTCACTATTGCACTGTTGATAAATTATTTAACTTGAAAAGGCTACAAGTTAAGACTAAAGTGGAAAGAGAATGTTGCACCACTTTTTATTCAAAGATGATTGTGAACTCAATTCATCCTATGAGGTTGAGCTGTAGCAAAATATGGGTCGATTCTCTGCTGCTTGTGCTAATTTTGGCCTAACAACTCCAGGAAAATAGAGATTCTCCATCACTCAGCAACATGTCATCCACATGTAGAACCATCAGTTATAGCAAATGGAGAAATTTTGAATGCTGTAGATAAGGCCATTTATCTTGGCAGTATCCTTTTTTAGGATGCACACATATAGATGGTGAGGCAAATGCAGGTATAGCCAGAGCTAGTTCATTGTGGGGAAGTACAAAAGGAAGGTGCAGGAGAGATGTATTATAATACCTACTAAACTAAAAGTCTACAGAGTCATTGTACTGTGACTTCATTGCTGTATCCCAGTGTCATGGCAGAAAACTGGGTCTGTTTCATTTGAATTATCTTTGATTCTGAAGATCATCTGGCAAGAAAAGTTTCCAGACGCTGAGGTTTTTTTCTCAACCTAAATGCCAAACAATCAAACTTTACTGCAGAGAATGTAACTCCAAAAGGCAAGAGAAGTCTTACATGGCAATTGTTCACATGGTAGTCAGAAGAAGAAATACAAAAGCAGTCTCATTTTTCTGAAGAACTTTGGGATTCATTGTGAGACATGGGAGACACTAGCACAGAAATGCCCAACATACCATGCCTATGTAAAAAAGTGCTGTAGTAACTCAAAAGAAACAGACTATTTTTGTCTGAATTGTGATAGAGCCTACTAGGTTTGTATTAATAGTGCCTTGATCCAACAGAGTGATGACATTTTGGTTCTCTTTGGAAAAGGACAATCACCTAAAAGAGGTGCTAACTTTTGTTTTAATTTTATTTTTAAAATTTTTTCCAATTACATATTTTGAAAGTTGTCAACATTCATCCAGTTGCATACACATTTTCCTACCATTCTTCCTTCCAACCACCCTCCCATCAATGGCAAGCAGTCTGGTAAAAGTTGTACATGTACATTTATGCTTAATATGTTTACATATTCATCATTTTGTGTATATGAAATTAAGTTTAAGGTATTAGGTATAAGGAATTAAGGGGGGGGGAAGCCTAGGATAGGAAGGAAAAGCAGAAGCGAAGTTTTTTTAAAAAAAAACTGAACATAGTATCCATTCAGATTCTGTGGTTTTTGTTTTTTGTTTTTGTTTTTTCCCCTCTGGCTGTAGATGGCATTATCCATAACAGACCTCCTAGGGTTATGCCAGATCTCTGAACTGATATGTCAATAGATCCGTGAAAAATGTTCTTGATCACTAATGATTAGAAAACTGGAAATTAAAACAACTCTAAGGTACTGCCTTACACCTATAAAACTGGCTAATATTACAGAAAAAGAAAAATGATAATGATGGTGGGGATGTGGAAAAATTGGTACAATAATGTTCTGTTGATGGAGCTATGAACTAGTTCAACTATATTTTGTTTTACTAATTTTGTGGAATCTGTAGCTTTAGCATCTGTGCAGAGGTTTCATTTAAAGCTGCTTTTGAAAAACTCCTGAAACTTCCAGCTTTGCATGACCATCTTATCTCTACCCTAGTCCAACTAACTATTCTGGAGAACAATTTAGAACTATGCCCAAGGTACTGAAAAGAAACAAAACATGTCTACTCTTTGACCCCAAAACATAGTTACTATGTCTATATCTCCAAAGAAATAAAAAAGGCCAAAAGTCCTACTTTATATAAAAAATATTTATAGTAGATCTTTTGAGTGGCAAAGAATTGGAAACTAAGGAGATTACTTCAAATGGGGAATGACTGAATAAATTATGGTATATGATTGTAATGGAATACTAATTATGGTAAGAAATAATGAAGTGCATGATTTCAGAAAAATTTGGGAAGATTTATATGAACTGTTATAAAGTAAAGTGAATGGAATCAAGAGAACCATTTGCACAGCAACAGCAATATTAAAGTGATAATCAATTGTTAAAGATAGCTACTCTGATCAATGCAATGATCCATGACAACTCCAAAGGATGCAGGATGAACAATGCTATTTACCTCCAGTGAGGTGATAGAGAACTTTTTGCAATTCAAAGTATAATTTTTCTCTTTATTTTTCTTGCATTTTTTTACAGCATGGACTATGTGGAAACAAATTTTACATGATTTAATAAATGTAATTGATATTATATTTCTTGCCTTCTCTTAGGTGGGGAAGAGTGTGGAGGGAGGGAATTTGGAACAGACAATAAAATTAAAAACATGAAGAATATATTAATAACATTGAAAGTAAATAACTATTGAATTTATAAATAAGATTAAGAACTTAAAAAACTAATAAAAGAGGGAACATTATCATGAAAAAAGATGCAGGAAAAAGAAAATAAAAATGGAAACCAAATTGAAAGTGAGAAAGGAGAATTTACAAAATCAAGAAAATAAAGGAAATTATTAGGATCAATTTTACTCAAACATCTAACAAATTGAATAAACAGAAAAAAATTATGAACAAAAAAGGAACTATTGAATAGCCCCATATAAGAAAAAGAAATTGAACATGCCAAATATCTCCAAGAAGCAGATGGATTCATAGGTGAATTCTATAAAATATTCAAAGAAAAATTTATTCCAATATTACATAAATTACAGTAACAAAAGAATAAGGTACCCATCCAATCTTTTCTTATAATAAAATATTATCTTGCTACTTTAATCAGGGAGAAAGCAGTAAGAGAGAATAAATACTCCAGATCAATATCCACAATGAATATTGAAAAAAAATTAAATGAAATACTAGCAAGTAGACTATTGCAACAACTTTTTAGAAAGATTAGAAACTATAAACTATGTTCAGTTTATATATAGGATGCAAGGCTGGCTCAACATAAAGAAGATAATAGGTATAATAAACCATGTTAATAATATCAATTATAAAAACCATATGATTATATCAAAAAGTTTTTAATAAAATCTAAATGAGTTCAAGTTAAAAATTAGGAAGCATGGGAATAAGTAGATTTGTTCTTAAGCATATAAAATTATTTTTATCTAAAACTAAGTGAGTCATTTTCCATTAAGATTAGGGATAAAACAAGGATGTCCTTTAACATCCTGCTTTTAAGATAGTAGTAGTAGAAATGCTAACTTATAGCTGCAAGACACGAAAATGAATTTAAGAGAACAAGCCTGGGCAAAGTGAACCAAACTTTAACAGTGTGGTGTTGGTGGAGTTGTCATTATGTTGGTGTCTATTCATTCTGGAAAGTATTTTGGATCTATGCCCAGAAAGGTATCAAACTATATTAAAGAAAGAGGTAAAGTGTCTATATGTATAAAACTATACATAGAATCTCTGTTCATGATATCCCCAAACTGGAAACTAAGCAGTTGTCTTCCTACTGGTGAATGACTAAACAAATTGTTGAATATTATTGTGCAATGAGAACCTAAGTAAAATACAATCTCAGAGGAAACTGGAAAGATCTTTATTTTATATATACATACATATATATATATATATATATATTAAAGTGAAATAAGCAGAACTTGAAGCTTAATTTATATTAGAACTAACATAGAGCAAAATAACTTTGAGGGGTTTTAGAATTTCTGATAATACAGAAATTATCCATGAATGAAAAGAATGAAGATGAAACAAGATTACCCTCCTAACAGCTGCTGGTGGACTTAAAATGCAGATTGAAACAACTAGCATAACTAATGTGGAAGTGCTTTGTCAGACATGTAGCCCTGCATTAATTTTTTTTCTTTTTTAATTTACTCAGTGGAAGTAGTGAGACAGATCTGACAAGTTAATTGAAAAAATAAAAACAATAATAACAGCAAAGTGTATGTCTACGTATGTGTGTGTATTTATATGAGAGCATCCAATACCATACAATGACTGCTTCCATTTCTCCTTTACCTACTTACCCTTAATACTTCTATGTCCACAATTGTATTGAAATTCAATGCTCCAGATTCATACGTGTAGGAAAGGGCTGGTTTTCTCTAGGATAGTTTCTACAGCATAAGAATAAGTTTTCAATCCACAGGATTATCTTCATTTTCCAACCTACTGACCTCTCAAATTCCGATTCATACCTTTGTATGTTAAGATGCAAACACATAACAGCAAATTTCTACATTAATGTGAGTTTCTCAAATCCTTTACTGAAAGAAGTCTTGATAGTGGGAAGAGAAGAGAAAGTGTGAGCTTCAGCTACTAGGGAGCAGAAAAGTTCTTTCCCAGACTTCAAGTGATAATAAAGGCGAATGATTGTTAACATTATTAGTATTATTATGGATCTAGGGAAAGGATCACCAGGGAGAGGTTCTTTCAGAAGCTGATTATGATGTGTTGAACTTTTCTTATAAATAATTTAATCTGTCTAAGCAAATTCTACCTTAATGCATTATAAACTTATTTCCTCTTGTTCACTTTCCTTCATTATAATCCAACTTTTATCTAAAAGTAGTTTTTAAATAATTCTGAATTTTCTTGTTTCTGGTTTCTTTTAAAATCTCCTTTAGCTTTTTTTGTGCTTTTATACAAACCTGTGTTCTCTTGCAGACTCTATTCCTTGTGATTCTATTTACCCTCCAATCTCCTCAACCTGCTTAAATCCTACTCATCTTTCAAAGTTTACCTCAAATACCACTTCTATCTTGTAAGTTTGTCCTATTACCCCATAAATCAGAAATAATTTTCCCCCTTAGGACTCACAGAACTCTTCATTTATACCTTTTGTATGCACTTATAATAAATTAGGTATACATTTTGGTTGTCTTTGTTCCATATCTACCAACTACAATAAGCTTAATAAGGGCAAGGACCATGCTTTGTTTAATCTTTATTATATTCCTCAGTTTTAAAGAATGAAGAATAACCAATGAATAAACTCAATGTGAATCCACCTAATATTAAGAGACTTGGAGAAAGGACCTAAATCTGTACCAATTTTATGTGAGGAAGTAATTTCAAAGATCCCTTGAATCAGAAAAAAAATGTCAACTATGGATACATGAAAGAACTGCCA
Organism: Macrotis lagotis; assembly: GCF_037893015.1. NCBI lineage: Eukaryota > Metazoa > Chordata > Mammalia > Peramelemorphia > Peramelidae > Macrotis > Macrotis lagotis. Next base: position 183,160,188 of record NC_133658.1, on the reverse strand, counting down.
ATAACCAGTTGTGAGTCCAACCTTGTGCCAGAGTTTGAACCAGATTTGGGGTGGGGGGTAATGTTTTGTACCAACTACTCTTAGTAAATAATCTTTTCTAAAAGCTAATTGAAATCTGACTGACTTATTAATGTGAAGTACACCAGTATAGACTTATAACTGGTTTCAGTAGAAATTAAGTACAACAGAAGTACTCTAGAATTCTGAGGATACTAGTCAATCAATCAATGCTCTGAGGACCTAATCATTCAAGGGAAGGTGTTCCAAATGCCAAATAGTATACATTATTCTGATAGTTGTCTTTAAGTATTTGACAGGCTATCACATGAAAGAATGATTCTGTTTGTTAAGGTAGGCTTAATATGGAAGAACTACAAATAATAGATCAAAGTCACAAAAAGCCTATTTAGGCTTGATAACAAAAAATTGCATAACAACTAGAATTACCCAAAAGTGAAATGGACCATCTCTGTCAGCAAAAAGCTAAGTCTCAATAGAGGCTAAGTCTCAATAGAGAGATAGTTGTTGGTATTTTTAGGGGATCATCTGTATCTTTAGGGTGAATATCATAAGTTCTTCAGAGTTCTCTTAGGTCACAGTATTTCTGAAAAAAAAAAAGTTAAGCCATTGAAGCTGATCATCCTGCAGTGTTGCAGTATATTTCCCATTGCATCTGCTCATATAAATTGTTTTTGTTTTGTTTTTTAATGAGAACATCCTGTTCATCATTTCCCATTAACGAACAGCATTTCATCTCATTACATACATGGTTTATTCAGCCCTTCCCCAACCATGTGCATCCCCTCAATTTCCTTTTCTTTCTCCCAGAAAAGAACTGTTATAAATATTCCTATACATATAGCAGCTCTCTTCTTGGTTCAAGGAACTGGAGATTAAGGGAATGGATGACACCTGAAATATTTTCTAACTCAATAACTGTGATTTGAATAGTATTTTAATAAATATTTTATTTGTTTTCCAAACACATGATAGTTTCTATCATTTGAATTTTATAATTTTTCCACTTTCCCTTCATTCCCCACTCCCCTGCACAGAAGGCAATCTGATCATCTTTACATTGTTTCCATGCTTTGCATTGATCAAATTCAATGAGTTGAGAGAGAAAAAAATATCCTTGAGGAAGAAAAAATATAAGAGATAAGAAAATTATGTAGTAAATAAGAAAACTTTTTTAAAAATGAAGTTAATAATCTTTGATCGTCATTTAAACTCCAGTTTCTTCTTTAGATACAGATGACATTCTCCATCACAGATACCCTAAAATTGTCCTTGATTATTGCACTGATGGAATGAGCAAGTCCATTAAGGTTGATCACCACCCCCATGTTGCTATTAGGGTGACCAGTGTTCTTCTGGTTCTGATCATCTTGCTCAGCATCAGCTCATGCAAGTCTTTCCAGGCTTCTCTGAAATTGCATCCCAACACAGTAGTGTTCCATAACATACATATACTACACTTTGTTCAGCCATTCCCCAATTGATGGAAATCCCTCGATTTTCAATTCTTTGCTACCACACACAGGACTGCTATGAATATTTTTGTTCAAGTGATTTTTTTTTTACCCTTTTCCATGATGTCTTCATGGTATAGATTCAGCAGTGGTATTGCTGAATCAAAGGGTATTCACATTTTTATTGCCCTTTGGTCATAATTCCAAATTTTTCTCCAGAAAGTTTGGATCAGTTCACAGCTCCACCAACAGTGCATTAGTGTCCTAGATTTCCCACATTCCTTCCAACACTGATCATTTTCCTTTCTGGTCATATTTGCCGATCTGAGAGGTGTGAGGTGGTACCTCAGAGATACTTTAATTTGCATTTTTCTAATCAGTAATAATTTAGAACAATTTTTCCTATAACCATAGTTTTTGATTTTCTTATCTTCAAATTGCCTATGCATATCCTTTTACCATTTATCAATCGGGGAATGGCAGTTCTTTTTTATAAATTTCACTCAGTTTTCTATTTATTTTAGAAATGAGTCCTTTGTCAGAAACACTAGTTGTAAAAATTGTTTCTCAATTTATTACATTTCTTTTGATCTTGGTTAGAGTGGTTTTGTTTGTGCAAAATCTTTTTAATTTAATGTAATCAAAATTATCAATTTGTATTTTGTGATGTTTTATATCTTTTCCTTGGTCATAACTTGCTCCCCTTTCATAAATCTGACAGGTAAACTAATCATTGTTCTCCTAGTTTGCTTATAATATTCTCTTTTATGCCTAAATCCTAATAGTATTTTTAGAGATGTACTATCTTATCTGAAAATCCTGGAAAGACAATGAGAACTGATGCTGAGCAAAGTACCAGGAAAACATTGTCCTCATTAGCAGCAACATTGTGTGGTATTCAACTATAGATTGACATAGTTCTTCTCAGTAATACAATGATCAAAGACATTTAAAAGGGATTGTTGTGGAAAATGCCATTCACATTCAGAGAAAGAATTATAGGGTCTGAATACAGATCAAAGCATACTATTTTCACTTTAAAAAATTTTTTTTATAATTTTTTCTTTTTCTTTTTGTTCTGATTCTTCTCTCATAATATGGCTAATATGGAAATATGCTTAACATACCTATAAATGTATAACCTATAGCTGATTTCTCTCTTCATAGGGAAGGGGAGAGGTAAAAAAATGTAGAACTCAAAGTCTTACCAAAAATGAAAGTTGAAAACTATCTTTTTTTACATGCTGTAAGGGATTGTTGTGTGTGAGAGTACTGTAAACTTTCATCACCTGGTGTCCTCAAGCACCACAGCACTATTTTACTTGTTGATTGAAGAATATTACTGGAGTGGGACTGGACCAGGGACTGGAGAGGATATTAAAGCACTTGTATTTGGTTTAATAAATGGAGAACTAGGGGAGGCTAGGTGGTGTAGTAGATAAAGCACCTGCCCTGGAGTCAGGAGTACCTGGGTTTGAATCCGGTCTCAGACATTTAATAATTACCTAGCTGTGTGGCCTTGGGCAAGCCACTTACCCCCATTTGCCTTGCAAAAAACCTAAAAAAACAAAATAAATGGAGAACTTGGAGATCTTGGAGATCTTTAAGGAGAACTTGTCATCCTTGTCTCCCACCCCTTCAACATTTGCCTGGGTAAGGATAAGCTAGCGGGCAGGAACCTAACACTTCCTGAGCATCTAGTCTAACAGGAACTTAACAATATATATAATTGGAAAAATAAAATAATTTAAAGATACGGTGCCTTAACTAAGGATATCATTTTGATCTATATTATTAATCAATCAATAAACAATTTTTAAGTACTAAACCACTGTGTGCCAAGCATAAGCTAAGTACTGAGGAAACATAAAAAGGATTAAAACTCTAGGACCTTAAATTCTAATGCTGCTACTATTATGATTAATATTATTTGTGTATCTACACTCAAGACTAATATATAAAAAGTTGACATAAAACATTCTAAAGCATTATTTCATATATATTTTACATATCCACAAGATTTTCAAAAATTACATAACATATAACTTATGGATGTATATATATTTGTGTGTTTATACATACATATAGCAACATGTCTATACAGAGAGAGAATATAATGTTGTTGTTTGTCTTTTGAATAATGTATATGATTTGGAAGAATTCTAGATATCTATATAAAATCTAGTAAAGATTAAAACCTGACCATGCTTTTCACTTCCTGTTGTGCTTTTCCTGAGGAAAGGTAGCACTTCCATTTGTGCAGCAAAGTGCAGCAAAAACTTCCTTTGACTTCAGGCTAGTCATCTTCTGTTGTTCCTAGTCTTAGTAAGATCATGAAAAGGAATATTTTTGAAGAGCTTCTTCTTTTCCTCTCCCTTCTTTGTCTTCTGTACAAGCTTCTATCTCATGCTGCATCATTTTATGCCTACAGTCTAGCCTTCTGAGAGAATAGAAGTGAAATTAAACTTCCCATCTGTTCCCCTGACCATATGCCTTTCCTCTTATGCTATACTTGCAAAACTCAATAATCAGCATTCTCATATCTAGTATACTCTACACATCCTAAGGTTGGGAATTCAGGCTAGCAGCAAGAACTCTCCTACCTCAAAGTTCCAATCAACAGTATCCACTCCTTCCACTGTGCTCAATAGAATGTCAATTCCATAGATAACAAACGTCCCTTCATCATAAATCGTCTCCACTCCTATTCCTTGCATCTTCTAGTTATGAATGAAATCTGTCTCTTCACAACAATACAGCTTCCCTTGCAACTCTTTCTAGTACTGGCTGCACCTTCATTCATTCTCTTTGGCTCACTGGTTAAGGAAAAGAATTGGAAATATTCTTGTTCCCTGTGGTAACTTTCAAATTCTTTCCCTATGGCTCTCCTCCTTTGAGATCCATGAAGTTAATCTCTACTGCCTAATCAAAATTGTGACAGTTGTGTTCCAGAGAATGTCAGGCCACTCTACTCCCTTCCTGACTGAAATCATTACATGACTTACAATTGTTCTCTCCATCCCCCAACTCCTGCCCTTATACTAGGGAAGTTCAACATTCATCTTGATTCTCCTCTAAATCCACTAACCTAATTCAGTTTCTCAACTTAATCACCTCCTATAAACTATTCCTTCACCCACCTTATTGACACACAAAAATACCATTTTCAATACATTTGGTTTCCTTTGTAATCTTGTGTATTTTATTTAAGAATTAAAAATCTTAATTTGAGAAAGGATCCATAGTCCTCACCAGACTGACAAATGGCTCACAATCCCTGCTCTAGAATAAAATATAAACTACTCTTCTTGGCATTTAAAGCCATTAAGACCTAGTTCCAACCTATCATTCTAGGTTGTTTATACATTATAACTCTTAATCTAATTGACATGCCAGTCAAAATGACTTCTTTGCTGTTATTGACAATTGAACTCCCACATTTGTTCCTTTGAATAGATTACCCCCATTGAGCTCCTACTTCCTATCTCGGCCACTTCAGGATAACCATTAAGCTCCACCTCTTAGAGGAGACTGACTGATTTCCCAACTTGGCATGACTCTTCCCTTTGCTTCTATATTCACCTATTTGTGTGCATCCTTAAGACACTTTAACTCCCTTTTTGTGAATACCTGACAAATTTTACTTTCCTGATTAAATATCAATTGAAGTTTACTTTTCAAAAATAGTTTAAGGAACTTGTTAAAATCTTTTTTTTAATGGATGCAAAGGTACTCTTATTTGTCCAGGTTTTTTTCTATTATTACTCTATTTCCAACCTATTTAATCACAATTCTCTTTTCAAACTCAGGCTTTTAATTAAGAGATAAGAAACTCAATTATTACTTATATTTGTATTTTTATATATTTACATATATACAGAACCATATATATATATTTATGTATTATTTAAATTTATATCCATTACTATAGTCCTTCTTTGATACTTCATCATGGTATAGCTGTAAATTTGAATTCTGCCAGCAGAGGAAAAAGCTCTGGCAGTATCTACCAAGCTGGGAAAGCTTCATGATGTATGGATATGGATCTAGTGATGAACTGTATACTTGTGATGTCTGGTACATTGTGGAAAAACTCATTACTATGTTGTATACAAGGAGATATCACTTTCTAAAGCCATATACTAAACTGGACAAGGATATAATCTTCATTGCCTTTAGGATACTCACACCAGCAAATTTATGGAGCCTTCAAGTTTTGAAGTATTAAATCTGAATCTATAAATGCATACACAGTTTTAAAAAGACCTTAAAAGTGCTTCTTTTCTTACTTTTCTTACTTGTTTTTAACTTTCTACTCAATTATTTTTTAAACAATTTATTTTCATTTTTTTATCCATATGCATATGTATATTTTTAAGTTACAAAATTTCCTTCCATCCTCCCTTCCCACCCCCTCCCCTCAGCAGTGAACAGCCAGATTAGCATTGTGTATACATATTTTTGATATAAGGAAATAGGATTAAGGGAGAGAGATATACGAGATCATTTTTATAAAGTGTTGATCAGGTTCTGAAAGGTTTTATTTTGTTAAGTTTTGCTTTATTTTTCGTCATCTGGATGGAGATAAAATTGTCCATAACCAGTCTAATATGGTTGTCCTAGCTCTCTGAACTACTGAGAGTAGCTGCTTCCATTAAGGTTGTTCATCTAACAATGTTGTTGTTAATGTGTACATTGTTCTCTTGTCTCTATTCCTTTAACTCAGCATCAGATCCTGTAACTCATTTCATGCTTCTCTAGAGTCTGACCATTTATGGTTTCTTATAGAACAATAATATTCCATAGTGTTCAAGTACCATAGCTTGTTTAGCCATTCTGCAATTGATGGGCATCCCCTCAATTTCCAATTCTTTGTCACTACAATAGGAGCTGTTATTAATATTTTGAAACATGTGGGACTTTCCCTGTTTTTTTATGATTTCTTCTGGATATAAGCCTAGAATTGAAATTGCTGGGTCAAAAGGTATGAACAGTTCTATTGCTCTTTGGGGATAGTTCCATATTGTTCTCCTGAAAGGATAAATCTGTTCACAACTCCACCAACAATGCATCAATATCTCAATACTCACATAACCCTCCAACATTGCTCATTTTCCCTTTTTTCTCATATTGGCCAATCTGATAGTTGTGAGGTGATACCTCAGAGTTGTTTTAATTTGCATTTCTTTAATCAACAATGATTTGGAGCATTTTTTCACATATAGATAGATAGATAGATAGATATAGATATGGCATTAATTTCTTCATTTGAAGATTGTCTATTCATATCCTTTGACAATTTATCAATTGGGGAATGACTTGCAACTTTATAAATTTGATGCAGTTCTCAATGTATTTTAGAAATGAGATCTTTATTAGAACTCCTGGTTGTTTAGATTGTTTCCCAATTTTCTGCTTTCCTTCTAATTTTGGCAGCATTGATTTTAATAATGCAAAACCTTTTTAATTAATATAGTCCTAAATAATTCATTTTGCAGCTTATAATGTACTCTAATTTTTGTTGTTCATAAATTTATCCCCCTTTCATTGATCTAATAACATATTTTTTGGTCAATTAGTTTATCTATGGTGTTACTCTTTATGTCTAAATCCTGCACCCATTTTGATCTTATTTTGATATAGGGGGTGAGATGTGGGTCTATGCCTAGTTTTTGCTATACTATTTTCCAGTTTCCCCCCAATAATTTTTGTCAAATAGTGAGTTCTTATCCCAGAGGCTGATGTCTTTGCTTTTGTCAAACAGTAGATTGCTGTAGTCATTTTCTGTGGTTTCTTTTGAACCTATCCTAATCCACTGATCCATGATTACATTTCTTAACCAGTATTGGTAATGTTCCAAGTTTATTCCTAGTACCTATAACAGTTGTTGATTTTTAGATACTATTTGTTATTTTAAGGAAAACTCCATTTATTCCTAAACTTTCTGGCATTTTTAATAGGAATGGATGTTGTGTTTTATGAAAGACATTTTCAGTATCTATTGAGATAATCATATAATCGCTGTTGGTTTTGCTATTGATATATTCAAATATGTTGAGTATTTTCCTAATATTGAACATCCCTGTCTACCTGGTATAAATCCTATCTGATCATGGTGTATCTGTTTAATTGTTGATAAATGAGAACATTTATTTTTATTGATGTCTACATATTTGGATTTCTTGAAGAGATTTGATTTATTCTTTTAAAGAACATGCAATAAATACTTTTTTTTACTATTTGGGAAGTTATCTCTCATAGGAATTTCCATTTTTCCTTGCTGAAGTCATTCTCTCTCCTAAGATATTTCAGCATTGTCTCATGCATATAGATTCTTGATGTCTCTCTCCAGATTACTTATTAGATTTCTCAATTCCTTGAAATGTAGTACTGTTTTAAATCTAATGTCACTGAAATTCTCATTTTATTTCCATTTCTTTTCAGATTTAATTCTAGCAATCAATCATACATTGCTAACTTGCCTCTAATTTTTGTATATAAGAATCAATTTTTCCATGTCTGTAAACAATAGATTGAGGAAATCCTTCCTGGAATTCTTAAATATCAGTTTGGAAAAAAAACTGTCCAGCTGCCTTTCTTTCTTTTTTTCCTTCCTTCCTTTATCTCTCCCCTTCCCCCTTTCTCCCTCCCTCCCTCCCTCTCTTCCTCCCCCCTCTTTCTTTCTGAAAGAAATAACCATATGTTATTTTGTCAATGTGTTGGTAACTACTCTTGATTATAATAGATATTCTAGAATAGAGATCAACTTCTTAATGATTGCCCCTTACCAGTCCTTGTCCATTGCAATTGATGTTTCACCATTGTCAAAATAATATTTATAATTCACATCACTCTCCTACTCAAAGACCATCTTTGACTTCCATAACTTACAAACTAAAAGATAACCTCTTTTTCTGAATATTCAATGCCTTTACAATGAACTATTTTTTTCAGCCTCATTTCACATTATTCCACTTTACACAGTCTACCATATTGCCAGACTAGTTCCCTCTGTTTCCAAACCTCTTGACTGATATGAATCTCCCTCTTTTCCCCACAGTTTGAAATCTTTCCCTTGTTTCACGGTTTAGCTCAGATGCCATGAAACTTTTCCAGAATAAAGCAATCCCTCCTTTTTAAAATTTCCCTTGATATTCTAGAGAAATGCTCTTCAAATTTTTTGATCTTGGAATCCCTTTACACTCATAAAAATTATTGATGATTACAAAGAACTTTTGTTTAAATGAGTTATATCTATATCTATCTATCTATCTATCTATCTATCTATCTATCTATCTATCATCTATCTATAGAGTGTGTGTGTGTGTTCAAAATTAAAATACCTTAGCTTTATTTTGAAAATAATTTTGACTTCACATACCTCCTAAAAGAATCTTGGGGATTAAGAACTGTTGCTCTATGTGTTTGACTTTTATGGACTTCTAATACATTCTAACTTATGTTATAGTTATTAGGGTACATAGTTTACTGGATTATAAATTCCTTAAGGGTAAACTGTTCCCATTTTAAATCTTACATATTCAGAGTATACCATATTATGCTTCATATAGTAGATGCTTAATAAAAGCTTTCCTAAATGAAACTGAATACAATTCAATTATTCACAAGGTCTATGGATAGGTTAGAAAAGGAATTTTGACTTGGGAAGAATTTATAAAATCCAAAGAGAATTTGAGCATGGAAGGCTGTTGGAGTTGTTACTTGCCAGTAGCCTGATATATCTTTAGCATAAATTCTTCTTAGCACAATTTCCAATTCTCAAATCAATTCTTTCTTTTTGTTAACTGACCTGTTAAATTGACCTGGCTGATACATTCTGGAATGAAAGCTAAGAAATACTCAATCTCATACTTGGGAGATTTATGATTTTGGGCAAGTCATTCAATTAGTCTTGATCTCAGTTTCTACATTAATAAAGGGAGGGGATTGGACAAAGTGACTTTTGATTTTCTTTTCTAGGTTTAGAACCCTATGATTTTTATGCTGACCTGGAATTTTGATTATTGCTGTAATACTCAGATATGAAAAGACTAATCTAGATGAATTTTGGAATTAAGGAGGAAAAGAATATATTTAACTAGATTGCAATTTTCATATGACTCCAATGACAAGAAGCCATTGAAAATAAAAGAATATTTAGTCTTGCTGAATGTGCATTAGATACTTATATTGCATGTTAATGTTTTTTCTTATATCTTCACAGAATAACAATTGTAGTAAACAGTCATCATTTTACTTACAAAGCTGATTTTTTTCTCAGTTAAAGAATGGCATAAAACATAAAAACAATTATATATCATAGTTGAGTGGGATCATTAAGTATCACATATAGGACACATGTTCTCAGAATGTTTCATACAATATTGTCATAAACATTAGGCAAATAGGAACAATGAATTTGTTCTGCACAGTATATCAGTCATGTTGAAGTAAAAATGTAAGGCAGCACAGAATAATAGATAGGGCACTGAACTTGGAATCAGGGATAACTAAATTCAAATCCTACCAGATATTCCTAAGCAAGTCATTTTCCTTTCCTGACCTCAATTTCTTCATTTACAATGAGGCAGGGACTATTATTATTATTATTATTATTATTATTATTATTATTATTATTATCTTCTTTAACATTTGAGGAAATTGCATCAGATAAGAAGTTAAATGGTGTTCCTAGGGTCAAAGAACTGATATCTTAAACTCAATTTGAATGTAATTGTCTTTCTGTTTCCAGGTCCAGTACTCTATACACTAATCCACTTATCTGCTTTTATGGGGGTCTAGTACATTTGAAAAATCCCACCAGCCTGTTCAGATGTCTCTATAGGAAGGACACTATGGGGTCAATGATGTGTCTTCATGTGGAGGACACTGGGGAGCAACTTCCAGGAGAATTGGGATGATGTATATAGAAAGTACTTAGAGAGAGTGGAACATTCATGGACATTTGATTTTTATTTATTGCTAACTAAACACATTGACTTTAGAGGCATTCAAAAAGGTTATTCAGTTTCATCAGTGATCCCTACCTCAACACTTTTTGAGGAGTTCAGAAACAGGTGAGATGAATGGAACCTATAATATGAGATCTAAAGGATTCCTTGGCCTCCTTTTTTAGACCCAAAATTGGTGTGGCAGTCATCATAATTTTAATGACCCTAGATATGAGAAAAGTATCAGTATTAGGGCATTCTAGAATCTTTCATGATGAATGCAACTCTTTTGTCATTTTTCAAAATGGGGAACTTAAAAAAAGGAGCAATGAGGACCTTTTGAGAAGGACCTTTGGAAGATTAGACCATTGGAAGCTAAGAAACAGGTCCAGTTATGCTGCATATGGACATGAACTTAGAGGGAGGGTCAAAATTATGTAGGCATTTATGACATTTATTAGTTTGATCATAAAATAATAATTAAATTAAATATATATTAACATTTGGACATAATAAAAGACAGATGTCTCAAGAAAGAACAAACATAATTAGATGATGTTTATTATTATTTTTTCTTTCTTTTAAAAAATATTTATTTTCATCCATATGAACATGCATATTTCTTTTTTTAATTTCTTTTTTTGTTTTCATCCATTTGTACATAAATATTTCCAAGTTATAAAATATTCCTCTACTTTTCCTTCCCACTCCCTTCCCTCAGTAGGGAGCAGTCAGGTTAGCATTTTACATACATATTTTGTTAAACGTATTTACAAATTAGCAATTATTGGCATGAGGAATTAGGATTGAGGGAGATATAAGAGATAATTTTTATAAAGTGTTCATCATATTTGATAGGGGTGTTTTTTTTTCCTTTGTGTTTTGTTTTATTTTGTTTTTCTTTCTCTGGTTGGGGAAAATATAGACCATTACCAGTCTAATACAATTGTCCTAGCTCTTTGGACTGTTGAGAGGAGCTACTTTCATCAAGATTGTTCATCTCAAAATGTGTACATTGTTCTCTTGACTCTACTGTCTTCGCTCAACATCAGATTCCATAAGTCATTCCATGCTTCTCTAGAGTCCAACCATTTATGGTTTCTTGTAGGACAATAATATTCCATAGCATTCATGTACCATAACTTGCTTAATCATTTCTCAGTTGATGGAAATCCCCTCAATTTCCAATTTTTTGCCACTACAAAATATTTTGGAACAGGTAGAACTTTTCCCATCTTTTATAATTTCTTTGGCATATAGACCTAGAATTGGAATTGCTGGGTCAAAGGTTATGAACGGTTTTATTGCACTTTGGACATAATTCCATATTGCTCACCAGAAAGGTTGAATCCATTCACAATTCTACCAGCAGTGTATCAATGTCCCAATCCTCCCACAGCATCTCCAACATTGATTTTTTTTTCCCTTTTTCTCATCTTGGTTAATATAATAGGTGTGAGATGATACTTCATTGTTGGTTTAATTTGCATTTTTCTAATCAATAGTGATTTGGAGCATTTTTCACATGATTATTTAATTTCTTCATTTGAAAACTGTCTGTTTATATCTTTTAACCATTTATCAATGGTTGATTTTTGTTATTATTATGTCTAATTATTTTGAGTGTTTTCCTAATGTTGAACCATCCCTGCCTTCCTGATATACATTTATATCATGGTGTATTATCTTGGTAATTACTTGCTATAGACTCATTGTCAAAAATTTATTTAAGATTTTTCCAACAATATTCATTAGGGAGATTGGACTATAATTTTCTTTGTATGTTTTGCTTCTTCCTGATTTAGGTATCACCATTGTGTTGGTATCATAAAAGGAGTTTAGCAGAACTCCCTCTTCTTCTATTCTTTTAAATAGTTTATGTATAATAAGAATTAATTTTTCCTTAAACATTTGGTAGAATTCACTTGTAAATCCATCTGGAGACTTTTTTCTTAGGGAGAATATCTTCTTCTGAAATCAGGTTATTTATGTAATTTATTTCCTCTTCTGTTAATCTGGGCAGTTTGTATTTTTGTAAATATTTGTCCACTTCACTTAAGTTATGCAATTTATTGGCACACAGTTGGATAAAGTAGCTCTGAATTATCTCTTTAATTTCCTCCTCATTGGTGGTTAGTTCACTCTTTTCATTTTTGATACTGGTAATTTGGTTATCCTCTTTCTTTTTTTTAAATCAGCTTAACCAAAGGCTTGTCTATTTTATTGAATATTTCGTAGAGCCAACTCTTAGTTTTATTTATGGGATCAATGGTTTTCTTGCTTTCAGCTTTATTCTTTCCCTTGATTTTCAGAATTACTTATTTAATTGGGGATATTTAATTTGTTCTTTTTCTAGCTTTTTTAGTTGTATATCCAATTCACTGATCTCTTTTTTATTTTATTATATAGACATTTAGAGATATCAAGTTTCTCCTCAAAACTGCCATGGCTGCACCCTATAAATTTTGGTATGATATCTTGTTATCATCATTTTCTTGGACATACTTATTGATTGTTTTTATTACTTGCTGTTTGATGAACAGTTCTCTGTTCAGTTTTATTCTTTGTGTCAGGAAGTTCTGGAAGTCCTTTATTGCATTGAACATCAATCTTCTTCTCTGACAGAAATGCTGAATTTCTCAGGGTAGTACATTCTAGGTTGTAATCCCAGGTCCTTTGCTCTCGGAAATATGTTATTCCAGTTCTGATCTTTCAGTGTTGAGGTTGATAGATCCTGTGTGAGATTGATTATGTTTGTTTTATATTGTTTTCTTTTTTTCTTCTTACAATATTCTCTCATTTATTTGAGGGTTCTGGAATTTGACTATTACAGCCCTTGGAGTTTTTATCCTGGGGTTTCTTTCTGGAGGGGGTTCTGCAGATTCTTTCAGTGGTTATATTGTTGTCTTGTTCTAGTAGATTTGGACAGTTTTCCCTTATAATTTCCTGCTTGATGTTTTTCAGGTTCTTTTGTTGATCCAGGCTTTTTTTTTTTTTAGTTTAATTTTTTGCAAGGCAAACAGGGTTAAGTGGCTTGCCCAAGGCCACACAACTAGGTAATTATTAAGTGTCTGAGACCAGATTTGAATCCAGGTACTCCTGACTCCAGGGCTGGTGCTTTATCCACTACGCCACCTATGATCCAGGCTTTCTAGTTAGTCTGATGATTCATAGATTGTCTCTTCTAGATCTATTTTCCAGTCATTCATTTTCCTCAAAAGATACTTTACATTTTCTTCAGTTTTTTCAGCCTTTTTTTATTTTTTATTTTTTTTTTTGATGGAGTCTTGTAGTCTTGTAGATTCATTGGTTGCTATTTGTTCAATTCTAATTTTTTAGGGTTTTATTTTCTTCAATTAGCTTCTGTGTTTCCTTTTCTAGTTGATTATTTTTACTTCTAATGGAGTTGATTTCTTTGGTCAACTTTTCATAATTTTCCTGTATGACTTTCATTTCTTTTTTTCCTTTTTTCCTTCTTCTTCTTCTCCTTGGTTTATAAATTCTTTTTAAAGCTATTCAATGAGATTTTGTATTTGAGTACAATTTATAGACTGTTTTTGATACTTCCCCATGAGTGATTTTCCACAGCTTTCTTCTTTAGACATGGCATTGCTGTCCTTTGTAAAGCAGTTTTCTATAGGGAGCACTGTTTTATCTTTTTTTGTTGATCTTTGTTGTTTTAGTTCTACTCCTGGGGCATAGGGAGTATAGATCCAAGTTTTTATTTTGCTGGGGCTGGGGTCTGATCCCTGGCTTGTTGTTGGTCAAGAAGTTGCCTATGCAGCCCAAGCCTTGCCTCTTCAGTTTTTTATCCTCCTTTATTCCCAGATTCTGATTTAGCAGTGGTTTGTTCCCCACCCAGTCCTGTCTTTTACCTTGGTGCTTTTCAGAGTTCAGCCTTTGTTCAGGGTTGGGATCTTCCCTGCTGGCTTGTTATTCAACTGCCTAGATTTCTGCCATTGTTAAGCTGTTGGATTGCATTGTGGCTAAAAGACTCTTGCTGGCTTTCCCCTCTCTCCTGCCTCCTGGACTTTACTTCCCTTCCCCCCCCCCCCCAAAGAGACAATCCTTCACTGAAGATCTTCCATGATGTCTATAGTTAAAACCTTTTTTAAATCTTCTCTTTTTCTTGGTGTGATCTGTAGTGTGAATGTCAGAATAGAGACTTCATTTATCTTTGGTAGGAAAAGACTCTGGTAGAAGGTTAGTTTCCCTGCTGCCATCTTGGGGTTCCACCCTAGAAATTCTCCTGCACTTCTATTATTATTTCTTTTTTTTTTGTTTTTCTTTTTTAGATTTTTTCAAGGCAAATGGGGTTAAGTGGCTTGCCCAAGGCCAAACAGCTAGGTAATTATTAAGTATCTGAAGCCAGATTTGAAGTCAGCTACTCCTGACTCCAGGGCCAGTGCTCTATCCACTGCGCCACCTGGCTGCCCCTCTATTGTTATTTCTCGAAGCTTGATGATTATTCACGAGTGGGGGGGCAACTAGGAAATTAGACTCCAAATTAAAGTTTTGCAGAGGTGGGGTTTATACAATTTTACTATCAGAAGGCAGGATCTGAGAAGCTACCTTCTGACTTTGTCCATCAAGAGAGCAACCCTCAACTCGGGATGGAGCTGAAGATCATAAATCCAGAGTACATGCCAGAACAAATGACTCCTTCCAAACCCAGGATTTTTGTGCCTTATCTGTTAGACTAATACCTCCACAAAGCATGTGAATCTTCCCTCTCCAGGTTGTCAACACCTTACCATTGATATTTGTTATTAGCAGTCAACAAAATTTAATAAAGTTTTGAGCCTTCTTTCCCCATCTCTCCTCCCCCAACTGAGATACAATAAAAAAAGAATAAGCCCTCATAGTGCTGGAGAAAGGAAAATTTGCATATGTTCTTCTTATATTTTTGAAGTAAATATCCTTTTGCATAATCTAATTCTATATTAAATGGTTAAATGGAACTATCAGTACTAATTACCATCTCCAAAAAATATTTTTCTTAAATATTATATATATTTTTTTCAGTCAGACAAAACTGCCTTCTTGCCCTCCCAAACCAACCCTCCAGTTCCCCTTGAGAACTAAATAAAAACAAATCTTTTATAAACATGTCTGGTGAATCAAAAGGCATTTCTAGACTATCCATCCCATATTTTCATATATATAAAAATATATATGTGAACATGTGTATACAAACATACATGTGTATATCTATTTATATTTTACCTCTGCACTTTTTATCTCTCTCCTCTACCAGAAGGTAGGGGAGCATGTTTTATCATTGGTCCCCTAGAATCATATTCAGTCATTATACTGATAAAAGTTGCCACTTCTTTCAAAGTTATTTGTATTTACCAAATTGCTGTTGTTATATAAATTGATCTCCTCATTTTGTTCATTGACTTGGAAATATTTCATACAAATCTTCACAAATTTCTTGGAAATCAACTCCATCATCGTTAAAAGCAAAAACAAATGGTATTCTAACATATTTATATACCATAATCTGATCCTTGATTCCCTAATTTATGGGCAACCCCTTATCACCTCAAAAGAACTATATTTTTGTACATTCTTTGGATTTATTTTCTTTAGGACTAATCCCTCCATTAATCTAGCTTCCTTCCCTTCCCCTCTTGCCTTCTTCTGTCTCCTTTGAATAAAGTGTGTTTCTGTGCCCTTCTAAGTTTATTAGTATTCTTTCTTTCTTTTTTTTATTATACTCATGCATCTCAGCATTGCTGAGAAAAGATAGATCATTCACAGTTGATCAGATTGCAATATTGTACATTTCCCATTGTATCTGCTCATGTAAGTCTTTCCAGGTTTTATTGAGATCATCCTGTTCATCATTTCTTAGAGCAGAATAGTATTCTATCATAATTGCATGCCACAATTTGTTCAGTCATTCCCCAACTGATGGGCATCCCTTCAATTTCCAGTTCCTTACCACCAGAAAAGAGCTTCTACAATTATTCCTTGTAGGACCTCTAAGTTCTTTTCCTTCCAATTTTTCAACTCTTCTGGTAGGCATGTGTAGTAGTAGCATTGCTAGGTCAAGGGTTGGCATGGTTTTATAGGCCTTTGGGCATATTCCAAATTGTTCTACAGAATGGTTTAACTATTTCATAACTTCTCCAACAGTGTGTTAATGACTCATTTTCCCCAACATTTGTCATTTTTTCCCTATCTGATTAGCCAATTCAAGTGGCATAAGGTAGTGTCTTAGAATTATTCTAATTTACATTTCTCCAATCAATAATAAGTTAGAATTTTTTTAATATGGCCATAGATAGCATTGATAACCTCATTTGAAAACTGTTCATATCTCTTGATCATTAATCAATTGGGAAATGGCTTTTTTAAAATAAATTTGACTCAGTTCTCTGTATTTGAGAAATGAGGTCTTTATCTAAGAAACTTGTTTCAATATTTACTTGAATTTCAGAATCCATTTTGAACTCTTCCATGGTCTGAGACCAATTCATATTTTTTCTTGGAGGTTTTGTATGTAGAAACTTTCACTTTACTATCTTCTAATGTGTATTTTGATCTTCCTAATCACCATGGGAACTTTCTACGGTCAGAGTTTTTTTCTTCTACTGTTTGCTCTTGTATCCAGCCTATAGCACGATTTAATTCTTTGTTAACGTGGGGCTCTGTTTCCAGGGTAGAGGGTACACTGTCTCAAACTTTTAAGACTTTTTGGTATCAGAATCTACCAGTTTTTGACTCTTCCTGATTTTATGATCTAAGGAGAGGTTTGTATCATTTTTCTGACCTGTGCTCTGGTTTGTTGCTGGTCATAGGCAGTCCTTTCTGTCTGCAACTATGAGGAAGATCCCTGCTCTGATGCAACAATGAGTTCTGTTTTCCTACTGCTCCTTTTCAGGGACTAGGATCCTATGACTGAAATGCAGATCTGAGTATGAGCAAAGCAACCAAATTCTGCCTCAGTGATTGCAACAAGACCCCTGTAATCTTCTTCTGACCCCTTTACTGTTCATAGACCAAGAACTTTGGAAGCAGCTGCTGCTGTTTATTCAGTGACTCCCAAGACCAGCTCCTGGTCTTCTGGCGTCAGGTCTGCCCTGCTGAGGCCTGAGCTGAATTGTGCTCACTCTCAATAACAAAAGGTGTATCAGTGTTTTTCTGCTGACCTCCCAAGTTGTCCTTGTCAAGTCAGCCCTTTGCCCATGTGGGCTGAGAGGCCTGGAAATTCCTCTGCTGCCTTACACCCAGTCACCATGCTTCCTGATTCTGGATGGTTGGGTCTGATTCTTCTAGTACAGCTGATGCTGCTTTGCCCTTCTCTCTCACCCCAGTGCAGTAGACCCTTCCCCTGGAACTTCCAAATTGACTTGATCTGGAAAATTTTTTCACTCAGTCCTTTTGTGAATTCTGCCCCTCTAGAATTTTAAAAAATTTAAAAATTTATTTATTTATTTTTGTCCATTTGTACATGCATATTTCCAAGTTACAAAATTTCCCTCCACCCTCCTTTCTGACTAGGATTTGTTTAGTCATTATTTAAAGATACTTGGAATGGTTTGGGGAAGAGCTCTGATGAGTTCCTGCCTTTACTCTGCCACCTTGGCTCTGCCAATACTATTCTATTCTCCCTTCCTTTATTCAGTTCAGATGATTGTGTTTAACCACTTCCCCAATCCTTCACCCTTATTTGTGAAGATACCAATTTATGTACTCTAATTAGGAGGGATAATTTTCCCTAACCTTCCTTTCTCTTCTCCTCTTCCCTGTCTTTTTTTTAGATCATGAAGATAGCACATAGTCACCCCTGATGATGACAGGGCTCATGAGGCACATATATTATCACCCTGTATTAGAATATAAGTAGTTTATCCTTATTTCATCAATTATTATTGTTCATTCTCATTTACCTTTTTTATGTTTCTTTTCATTCCTGTGTGTGAAAATCAAAACTTTTCTCTACACTCTGGTCTTTTCATCAGGAATGCTTGGAAATTCTCTATATCATCTAAAATCCATGTTCCTCTATAGTACTATATATATGTATGTACACACACACATATATATATACATATATATACTATATAGTTATTAAGATAGACTACATGTCTAGAGCAGAAAGAAAAGGAGAAAGATAATTTATGTTGAGTATTTTGCAACAAGCTATGTTTTTTTAAGCCATATATAACCAAAGTCAGCACAATTGTTAAGATACTGGGTTTAATAACCATAAAAACCAGTCTAGAACCACATATTCTTTGTAAATCTACACTTTTCTAGTTTTAACTATCAGGCCTCTGCTTGAAAACCTACAATTAAAGGGAAAGAACTAATCATCACCTTGCCAGGCAGCCTATTCCAACTGTAGGGAATTCCAAAGGAGAATATCATTCTACTCTGCAATTGTTTAACAACACAATAGGTTCTATCATCTAAACTCAAGGGAAAAAAGTAAAACAGAAAATACTTGCTCATCCCAAGCAAGTGTATATGGATCGAATTTACCATTTCTACTTTTAATTTCGTGGGAAATCCCAGAAAGAAAAAACAAAATGCTTCAAGTTTGGGAAAAAGAGCCAGAGGGCTTTTAAAGATTTTTTAAAAAAGTTTTCTGACTGAGCACGTCTTTCTGGTTCAATAATTAATATCCTCCTATGAAGCTTTCAGGAAGCCTCCTTACCCTCTGCAGTTATCATGGACTGAAAGGAGGGGAGTAAATATCAAAGGAATACCAAAGATTTGATGAAAAATGTGCCAGTTTTTTCAGCATTAATCCATGCATGTCCCTGAAAGTTGCCAGGGGAACCAAGTTCACACTCCATTGATATGGTCTCTTCATGCTCCATGGAGTATACAGTCCCTTCTACAAGTGACATCATCTAGACTAACTCTATATTTTATATATTAGGAAATTAAATAATCCTGCTTTCTCAAAGTCATATAGATAGATTGTGGCTGAACCAGGATGAACATCCAGGTTTCATTGCAGCAACCTAATGTTCTTTCTAATATACTGTTCTCACACATTAAACTGCTTCTCTTTCATTTCAAAGAACTTTTGATAACACTTCAAAACTTATAATCTTCTAAGGGTCAAAGGACAGAAAACAGGTAATCATCATGATGATGAAAAGAACACTGGGTTGCAGACTTACACACAAACCTGTCTGCTGTTTACTATCCATAGAACCAAAGGGAGGATACAATCTTTCTGGGTCTGCTTCTTTATCTTTAAATAGAAATAATTCTTACCCTAGCTACCTTCATTCAGTAAACATTTATTATGAAAAAATTTGCTAAATTCCTACTATGTACTAGGCATTTTTAAGGTATTAAGGATACAGTGATTAAAAAAATCCAACAAGGAATCACTTCTTGCCTTCAAGGGATTTACTTTCTATTTGTTGCAAGATTGTCCCTCAGCAGGTACCATGGAGAGGTTGTGTGGCCTGAAGGGAGACAATTAGACATCTATAGCCTCTTCTCCCCTTATGCTTCTCCAAGGAAGGCTTGAATTCCTTCTAGGAAGGAAAGCAAGAGCTTGGAACTAGAGGCTACTTTGCTCTCCTTAGAAATAGAATTATATCTACCTGCTTCCTTAAATATTGTTAGTCTAGGGAATTTGCTTTTTAGGTTTAATCTAATTTCTGATTGCTGTTTCATTATTGGGGAAGCAGGACCCTGGGCTTTAGATGAAAGGCTTGATCCCTTTGCAACCAATTCCATAATGAACACACACAGCACCAGGCCAAGATATTTATACAATTTTATAGCAAAACAGAAATTAGAGAATGCAGAAAAAGGTATAAAAGATAAATAATTGTGAAAGAGTTCTCCTATTGGGAGTGAGGAAACAACAAAACGAAACAGAGAGGAGGCACAGAGACATAGATACAAAGACAGAGACAGAGACAGACAGACAGACAGAGACAGAGAGACAGAGATAGAGAAACAGAGAGACAGAGAGTGTGTTTGTGTTTTTGTGTGTATGAATGTGTGTCTCAGTTCTAGACCTCACTCAAGGGGAAGTTCCTTGAAATAAAGCTGGGAATAGAAACATCATGGAAACTGAATCAGAACTGACCTTTTCCACTTTCTGGAAGACTGAAGAAAACTCCTATTCCCACCAATTCTACCACTGCCCAGATTTGATCTTCACCAAAAAGGAGACAGTCCCATACTAATGGACTTTGAGACTGGTATTACATATTACTACAATTTATTGTTTAGTTCATCTTTAAAAAACTGTAAAGTATTATGTAATGAAGTAGATAGTTGAGTCAAAGTTACCTTCTGGGTACAAAAGTATATTTGTCTTCATAACATAGGGCCATTTGTACTTCAGCAGCTATGATGAATATATTACTATATAAACAGAACACTAGAGGCCAGTAACCTATTTCCTAATAGACTATTACATAGTTCCCTTTTACTTAAGCAGATCCAGTGCTGCCTATGTGCAGCATAATTTTAATTCGTTTTAAGTCTTGATCTTTTTCTTCATCTTTTCTGTTACACTTCTATTACGACTTGAAATGCTTATTTTTTGGTGTTAACTCACTCTATATTAGAAAACCAAGGGAAAAAATTTTTGTTTGGTTTGCAAAATTTTATCACCAAGAACTGAATTAAATCAAAAATCATCTTTGATTACCAAGCACCAACAACAGACAAAATACAGAACATTTTACAAAGCACATCTGCTTGCAGATACTCAGGGAGTAAGTGAACACACATATACAATTGTAACAGAGTTGGTGTACAGATATATTGGTGTATAGATACAGTTAATATACATAATTTTGCATGCAGATAAACAGAGGTATCTATGGGTGTGACCAAATACACACTATCACATACATCCTCAATAAAGCAGGTATACTGATATATTCTAAGCATAGACCTGGGGGTCACTCAGCATCTTGTGAGATCAGTCGAATGTTAACTGCAAAAGCTCAATTCCTTTTCTTCATGTCACTTATTGACATGGTATTGGAGAAAAACCCTGGTTGGATTCTTTTTTTATTTTGCTATTTAGAGACAGACGCAGAGCCATAGCTTCTCCAGAGTCAGTTTTCTTCTCTGTAAAATAGAAATAATTCTTACCCTACCTACCTTCATTCAGTAAATATTTATCATAAAATTTTTTGCTAAATTCTGTAGCCTGGGCAGGTTTGGGCTGCAAATTTGCTAAATTACAAAGAGTGTGCCATGGAATGCAAGTGAGTTGGATTTAAGTGAGGGAGTCCTGTGCAAAGTCACCAGCTTCATAAGAAGCACAAGACAAGAGACTGGGAGAAAATAATTTGGCACCCAGATCCTTCTACTTTAAGAACTGACTGCTGTTTTTTATCTTTCTCTCAGGCTTCCAGGCCCAGTTCTACAAAAGGGAAGTGTGTGAGAATTGGAACTTGAGACTAGATAAAAAGCCAGTCGTACTTCAGAGTCCAGGCAGTTGTTTTCACTCGCACTTGTTCCTCTATTGTATCACTACAGGTGTCTGCAAGAGGCATTTTTTCACCTCCTGGCAATCAAAACCTGGTCAGGCTATTGAGCATGCCCAGTTTGAGTGTGAGCGCCACCAAGGAGTTTACAATGCGCAGGTCCCACTTCCTGGGGTTCGGGTGACCAGAGGAGGGAGGAGGGGAAAGAGTAGGGATAGTGAGAGTGGTGGAGTGAGAGAAGCCCAGGAGGCGGAGAAAGTGTAGGTGCAACACTTGGATGTAGCCTCAGAGGAGGAGGTCTAAAGAATGTGAGCTGGTACTTCAGACTATCCCCTCACACCCATCTTTACTCCAGAAGGCCAAAAGGACCGATTGTTCTCAAGGGGCAGATTAGTGCAGGGAGCTCGGGGCTTCCCATCCAGGGGACCCTCGCCCTTGGTAGTGTCCCCCCCCCCCACACCCTTTAGTCTGGGGCTGTCGGGTAGCCACCCGGCCATCCTTTTGCGCGGGTCTCCACCGACTGTGGCTTTTTGGTGTGTGTTCACACGTGACCCCCCTTCCCACCGACCCCGCACACCCCCCTAGAATCCCCTCAGGACACCCTGTCTCTCTTCCCACGGTCATGACGGCACTCCCGGTTTAGCCAATCCCCAGCAGAGGAGAACCGCCGGCACTGCCTGCTAGAGGTTCCCTAGGAGTGACCCAGAGTAGACACACACCTGCCCAGGGGAGGGGGTGCAGGAGAGGGAGGGGAGGGGACACACACACACACACACACACACACACACACACACACACACACACACACCCTCCCCCTTCACCTTCACCTAGTAGAAGCCGATCAGCGCCTAGACTCTGCTGCCCTAGCCTGGGCGCCCCGCCCCCTCCTCTATGCCCACCCCTCACCTGCCCAGCCCCCCAGACTCTGCGGGCTTGGTTCTAGGGTCGGGCCGCTAGATGAGCAGCATCTACCCCCGCCCCGGGGCGCGCTTCCCTGCTCTGATCTCCCTCCTCCTGGCCCCGACGTTTCCCTAAACCCGAGAGGAGGAGGAGGAGGAGGAAGGAGGAGGAGGAGGAGGAGGAGCAGCGGCAGCTTCAGCAGCAGGAGCCGCACATTGCTAAGCCGCTCTAAGTGGCTCCGAGCAGCCAGACTGGGCATGCTCCGTAGCCTGGGCAGGTTTGGGCTGCAAGTAGAAAGCTTTGGCTCTTAAGCCGGGAGGAGAGAACAAGGAGAGAGAGAGAGAGATAGAGAGAGAGAGAGAGAGAGAGAGAGAGAGAGAGAGAGAGAGAGAGAGAGAGAGAGAGAGAGAGAGAGAGAGAGAGACGGAGACGGAGACGGAGACAGACAGAGAGAGAGAGAGAGAGACAGACAGACAGACAGACAGACAGACAGACAGGCACACAGACAGACACACAGACCAGAGACAGAGGCATAGATACGCAGGGCGCCAGAGCCCCGAGCGGCCGGAGAGGACCGCCGGTGCCCAGCGCTGCCTCCATCCATTTGCGAGACGCTGGCACTAGAGAAACCCACCCACCGCCCCTCCGGCTGATGTAAGGATCGAGCGCTTGGGAGAGAGGGATTATTGGTTTGGGGGTTCGCGAGCGCCGCTCTTCTTGGTGCTAGTGGCTCTCTGTGACGGGGGTTGGCGGAGTAGGGGGGCGGGGGAGGAAAGCGGATGGCCGGGGGGCATCAGGGAGTTCTTTTTTTTTTTTTTTTTGCTGGAGAAGGGAGATGGTGAGCGTCTGGGCCAACAGGAGCGAGCTCCAGGGCCAAAGAATAATAATAGTGATAAACAAAAGGGAAACAAAACCCCACAAGTCCCAGAGCCCTGCATCCAGGAGGTGCTGAGGGCTAGAGTGGAAAGACAAGTGACAGGTAGACTAGGTTTCGGTTCATGCCCAGAAAGCCTGAGGATGCTTCCTCCCTTGCCGCAGGGTTTTGTTTGTTTATTGGGTTAGTAAGGTACACACACACACACACACACACACACACACACACACACACACACACACAAAAAACACACGCACACACACGCATGCACTCAAGGATGTGTCTTTTTCTGAACCTATGCAGATGCCAGGCAGAGTCGCACTGCTCAGTAGGAAAGAAGGGAACCCCCGTTCCCATCCCCACTCCCCACCCCCTTCCTCTTTAGTTTTCGCCTACTTTGTTTCCGCAGACTCAGTCCAGACGTTTACCATCTTATGATCTGGAAATAGCTTGGGTTTGGCGTTTATCTGGTTATTTTTGTAAAAATAAAAAATAGTTGGCCTTCTTCAACGCATGCAAATTGAAATCCATGTGTATCTTAGAAGGACTGACCATTAACAATTAAAATAACCTTGACTGTGTTGTTCATAATCACAAACAAAACTGGGCAAACGCTGGGTAAGCACAGTTTTGGACCAGAAGTTCTACCTTGCAGTAATTGAGAGATCCTAAGGATTGCGTTGTTTTAAAGAATTATTTTTTTTAATTTTTAAACTAATTTTAGAGTAACTTGTGCAATACTTCAGTTCAGTATAATAATTTTTGCATTGTAACTTTGTTTGGATTAGTAAAGAATATACTAGTGATAGGGTGCTGTATTCCGAAATGTAAATGTGCCATTTTAATATTTTCACAAAGAAATATCATGCCCGAAAGTATTCCTCTTTTATATCCATTTTTTTTCCTAAATCAGATGTGTAATATTTTTGAAAGCATTTGTAGCTGTCACTTCCCCCCAGGAAGCACAATATACGATATTGTGTTTCAGTTAGATATGTGTATCCTAGAGACACCTGTTTCTTAATTGTGTTTGAACATTATTTGTGGTCTGTCTTAGATCTGGAAACAAAATTAAATTGAATTCCATTTTTTGTGATGGGAATTAACTTTAAAATAGAGAAAATAAGTAAATAATCATATTAGCTGAATATAAAACAGAGGGGTTAAAGACATTCTGAAATAAATTGCTTTCAGGGATGGGTAAAAGAACTGCATAAAGAAACTACATGGAATTGTAACTTTATTCTAGGTTATCAAATAACTAGATTAACAAATGTGTTTTGTTTATTGAGTATATTTTATGCTCTTTGATCTTCTTGGAAATGGTTTACAATTACATGTTTAGTGATTGATCAGCTACTATAAGAGAAATATAGTCTTTATGTAGCAACATGTGACTTACAACATTCAGATTATAGTATGTAAATTAAAGTGCCATATTACTTCTTATAAAATGATATTACAATTTCAGATATCTATGCCCATATTTGAATGAAACAATCCAAACACAAATATATGAAACTATATATTTCGTGTGTTTGTGTGTGTGTGTGGTTTAGGTTTACCTCACTGAACTGCAGAAATTCAAAAGACTTTTGTATTAAAACATTTCCCAACCCCAATAAGACTATAGCACATAATAAAAGTTTCCTTTTAAAATGGAATAACAGTTCTGTGAGTGACTATATATATATTGTCTTACATTTTCATATCAAACTATGATGGAAAAACTAACCACAGACCATGAATAACCTGGTTTGCCCTTAGATGTAGCATATACTAGAAGTTAAATATACAGAAAAAAATCTTACCAAATTTTATTGTTCTTCCAACATCAATTTTCCTTCATCTTCATTCACATCACTAAACATCTTTGTGTTTCTCAGAATCTCTGGTGGAACTGTCAAAACAGAATTTCAAGTCTGACTTGATCATTTAGCAGACTTACATCTGTTGCAGTGATAATACTTTTTATTTTAGAAATGCACACCCACAGGAAAGAGCTCCACAGTAGTCTTTATGTTTTTGCCTTTGTATGCCTGAAAGTCTGGATGCTTTAACCTCAGATAAAATCTGAAATCTTTATGCAGTGTTTTTGGATATGTTATGAATGAAAAAAATACTTGAAAATGGTAATAGTGAACATTACTTAAATCAGTCTTTTAAAGGAGAATTTCCAGATTTGAAAATTATCCCTTTCCCAGATTGAAGTAGTACTTATTACTCTATAATTTCACCTTTTCCAAGAGCATGACCAATTTTTAAAAATGAATACATACTAATGATTTCGCAGCATATATCGATAATATTTGGTAATACTAATGAGCATGGAGTTCTGCTAGTAGTCTGTTAAATCCATCTTAGGATGCTATCTATGAGAAACTGAATGGCTTCCTTAAATTTGATGTTGTTTTCTTAAACATTTGAGTTTTTAGGTGGTTTAAATACTACTTTGCAATTCCTTTTTAAAAATATAATTTCTTAGGGTGATAAGTGTTTAACTGGCTTGATTTATTAGTTATTATTTGGGGTTGCACTTTTCATCTGTGATATATATATATACAAAATTCCACATTTTAAGACATCTAACAGCATTAAAAAGACTTACTTTAAGAATTTGAATTAATTTGGTATGATCTCAGCTAAACTAAAAGAAGTTAACAGCTTCTGGGAATCTGTTGATATTGCACCAATGATTCAATATAACTGCACTAAGACTTTTGGAACTGTCTATTTGTGTTTGTGTGAGTATATGTGTGGAAACTATCATATTGTAATTGAGTAGCTAAATATCATAACCATAGAAAAGGTTAATTAAGTCTGTCTGGATATTTTCAACCATTGTTTTTTGAAACCATATATTTTTGAAATATGAAGCTAGTTATACAAATGCCAAAGTTATGTTCAATTCCAATCACTATTGATATGATAGAAAAAATTAATGATAATTGGTAATATAAACTAAGTCCTAGTTTCCAATAAATAACTGAGAACCACAATGGCTCTTGTAGTATCTTGAACTTCCTCACCCATGAAGCTGGTGAGTATAAAGAGGTCAAAACAATAGATAAATTTCTAGTGATGGGAAGTGTATTGACTGAAATTGATACTGTTTCTTAAAATATTTTGTTTTATGCAAAATAAAAAGTGTTGATGTATCCTCTTGATCTCTTAAGAAATTGGAAAAGTGGGGGAAATAGAACTCTTAACTTGTGCCAATTGGCAAAGTGACCTTCCTGTAGTTTTTGCTATTGGTGATCAAATATTGACCATGGTTGTGAATGCAGTCTTTATTTATTAGTATGTGATAAAGCTGTAATAGTTAATCAGTACAGTAAAATTACATATTCATTTCTTATCTGCCTCAATATTTTATCCATTTAATAGTTATTCCTTTGAAACAGCATCTACTTTTTAAAACACAAATGCATATTTTAACTACTACAAGAGCTCTTTACTCAGCTATGCCTGAGAATGAAATGATTTCTCAAGTCCTGAAGGTATGATTCATTAGCCTGGTAGAAGGAAATATTGGATAAGAAGCCAAAATAATCTAGACCACAATGGGTGCCATGTGTGATCACTTGCCAAGTGAGTTATGGAGAGGTTTGTATTGTCATTGTCAGAATTAAGTATGGGTTAACAAAATGAAATAACAGTATTTTTTTTACAAGGTTCTCATCCTACAGTTTGAAAAGATGGCTACAATTTCAAGCTTTTAGAAGTCTTGTATATGTTAAAATATAGTGTAGTTTGCACAAATGATGAAAATCTTCATGACCTAACATTTGAGTGAGTCAGTACTGAAAAGGCACATATTCAAAGGTTTTTGTAGTTGTTTGGTCATTTATGACTCTTTGTGACCTTATTTGGAGTTTTCTTGGCAAAAATAGTGAAGTAGTACCCCATTTCTTTCTCCTGGTTATTTTATAGGTGGGGAAACTGAGGCAGGCAGGCTTAAGTGACTTGTCCAACTTGTAAGTGTCTGAGTCCAAATTTGTACAAAGATGAGTAATTTCTGATACCAGATCCTGGACCATGTCCACTATATCACCCAGCTGCCCTATCTAAAGGAAGACATGATTAAAATATTGATTTTTGGTCTTTTTCCAAGTATTCCTCTTGCCTGTTTTTTACAAGACGGAAAAAAGTGCTTAAAGGGGAATAAACCTTGGGTAGGTTTATTTGAAATGCCTCTTTCTCCTGCTACTTAGTATAAGGTTCTTTGAGAATCTTTCATCTACTGAGACATCCAGATAACATTATCAGATTCTCTCTGCAGCTTTTCTTTCATACCTCCCTTTGTGCTCCCCAGATCCCCATTTGTTCTCCAGTGTGCTCAGTATTAGGTAATTACATATTCCTTCTACTGAATTGCCCTTGAGCTCAAACATTTCCTCATTGAGCCAATATTTTAAAAAAATACATTTTTCAATTTGGACAACTAGGATGTGTTTTTGGTTCTTTAACTTAAATAAACCTTATTTATCTGAATTTTCACTGTAAATAGGAGAAAATGGATTGGAAGAAATTTGATGAAAGAATGAGTCATGTTCAAATAGAAAGAGATCCCCTGTTGGATCCACAAGTTTATATAATGCATCATTTCTCTAAGGAGTAAATAGTTTCCTGGATCTTTTCCTAAAACCCTGTAATATTTTATGATGGCAGTCAAGGTTGATCTGGTTTCACAAAGTAAATTGAGTGGATTCCTTATAGTTTCTGGGCACATTAAAAAAAAGCAGCAGCCTTCTTCTTCTTCCTGGAATTCTCCTGTGAAAGTGAAGAGTTTTGGATCTTAGTCATGCCCTACTAGAAAAATGCCAGATTGCCCTTTAAAATAGTCAAACCTTTTTGGTAATTAATATTTGAGTGGGGGTGGTGTGGTAGTGGTGGTATTGCTAGCTCAGTTCTTCAGCGTTTGAAAATTCTGTAATTTCTCAATATAATTTGCATCCCCCAAGATATTAATTTTTCCATATTAGAAAGATGCTTTTAACTTGCAGATTAGATTAGCACTTAAAGGACAGTAAGGTAACAGTTCGTGATTTAGTGGTTTTTAGTGTTTCAAATCATTCTCAGGTCATTTGCAGAATTCCTTGAGGGTTCAAAATAATGTCACATGAACTGTGTTTCCCCCGCCTTCCTTCCTTCCCCCCTTCCTTCCTTCCTTCCTTCCTTCCTTCCTTCCTTCCTTCCTTCCTTCCTTCCTTCCTTCCTTCCTTCCTTCCTTCCTTCCTTCCTTCTGTATTTTTTCCCACTGTGGGCTTATTTCAGCAGTCAAAAATAAAAACATATGAACAGTTTAAGACTATAGTGATAATAGTTTATTATTTATCCAAGCCAAGAAAAATTCCACACAATTTTTATTATATTTTTCCCCAGGAGAAAAGTAGGAGCATGTTGGGTTTGTTATTCATGGGCCTTTCCTTTCACCCTGTGGTTTCTGTGGGGAAATGTTTGCAGACCACAGCATTAGGTTATGACGGGCTAATTTCCTACATTCCTTATATATTCTGGTTTTTAACCTATGAATTTGGTGGGGGGAACTTGGCTATGTCTTGAATTTAGACACTAATGTCCATCTCCATATTATCATGTTTTAGACGGAGAAGGGGAAGAAGAGTGGAAAATTCAATTCAAATAAGCAAATATTAAACATCTACGTGTAAAAAGTACTGTGATAAATGATGAGGAAAGAAAGCTGTCATATATCAAACAGAGCTCGAGAAGGTTACTATCGATTAGTATAGCAATAGGTTACATAACAAATGATCATATGATATAATATATAAATGCAAAGAAGAGATAGAAATAAAGTATTAAGAGAAGTTGGGAAACGGAGAGATAATTAGTAAGATCAGAAAAGATTTCTTGATTGAGGTGCCACCTATTTAGGAGGATGACAGAGAGAAGATATTAATATTTAACTTTTGTTTCTATTTTCTTGTCAATGATGTTTGGAATGAAAAGGACAGAACAAAATTGACTAATATAAAGTTGAAACCCAAAATAAATACAAAGGTATTAAGAGAATACCTAGCTATCCTATTGTTAATGAATTCAAACCATCAGGGTCAAATGAAATGCATCCTCAGGTACCGAGTTATTACTGTTTGATGCAATGCTGAACCACTGACAGCAGCTTTGAAAGACTGTGGAAAACAGGAGGTTTACCATGGGATTTGAGAAGTGTAAATGGCCTAATTGTCAGAAAAAGGGAAGGAAAATAAGTTTTTTAAATTGCAATCTAATGAACTTGGCTTTGTTTAGTGGCATAGCTGTAGAATGTACAATATTGTTATTATATTTCATATTATGCATTATTTTAAGACCATTTACTGTGAGCAACCTCTACTCTCCTTTTCCACATCTAGTATGCTTTTTACCACTATCTCCTTCTTTACATTTGTCCTAGATGATAAAGTGGCCTTATTCTTTACTGACTAACACCTCTACCTGTTTAGGTGATCTCATTCCATTGTATCTCCTCCAAGAGATTGCCCCCTCTCTCATCCCTCTTCTATCACATATTTTCAATCTCTGTCTTTTACTGGATCATCCCTACTGCCTAAAACATGCCCACATCATCCTTTCCTTGACAATCATCCTTTGTAACTTAATTTCTTGAAAAGGCCAGCCTTCACTTTTCCCCCTCCCTTATATTCCAGCTTCTGACTTCATCGTTCCACTGAAACTGCTCTCTCCAAAGTTAACAATGATTTTCAATGACTAAATTCAGGGGACTTTTCTCAATCTTCATTCCCCTTGACATGTATTCAGACTTTGATATTGTTGAGCACCTTCTCCTCCTTGATACGTTCTTCTCTCTAGTTTTTGGGATATCACTCTTTATTCTCCTTCTAATATCTTACTGATTTTTCTCAATCTCCTTTGCTGATTCTTATTTAGAGCCTGTCAGATGCCTCATAGTGCTGCTTAGGACCCATTCTCTTTTCCTTCTATACTTCATTTGGTGATCTTATTAGCTCCCATAGATTTAATTGCTATTTTCTATGCTGATGACTCTCAAATCTACCTATCCTGCTCAGAGCTCTTTGCTGAGCTCCAATCTCATACCTCCAATTTCCTTTCAGAATCCTGAATTGAATGTCCAGTAGATATTTAAAACTCATCATGTCCAAAGCTCATTATATTTTCTTACCTCCCTTCCCTATTATTAAGGATGGCATTTCTATCCTCTAGTTCCTTAGACTGTAATCTCAACTCCTCACTATTTTTTACCTTTCTCTTCCATATCCAAACTGTTACCAAAGATGATCAATTTCACTTTTTAATATTTATTGAATATATCTTCTCTTCTCTTCTCTGACATTGCTAACAGTGTGGTGCAGACCCTCATCACCCTATGCTTTGATTACTGAGGTCCCATTTGAATTCCATTTTTGCTGTGAGGATGCAAAGACAAGTATTTTCTGCCCTCGAAGAACTTAGGGTTGGGGAACCAACATGGCTAATTTAATAATTTAATTTACTTTAAGTAAATCAAAAATATATTTACAAAATTACTACAAAACAGTTTTTTGTGGGGAAGGGAACTTAACTGCAGAAATTGGGAAAGCACTCAACTTTATGAAACTAGGGGTTCTAAGAGGCAGTGATGATGGAGAGCACTCTAGACCTGAAAAGATAGAGTAAAACAAGATGTTTAGAGGTTCAAAATACCAAGGAGAGGAATTTGCCTCCCTGGAATCAATAGGGAGACATTGAAGTTTCATATGTATTTTAGCAAAACCAGCTTGTTGTGTGAAAGAGGGATTGGAGGGGGAGTATATAGGCTGACTGGTTAGGAGACTATTGCAACAGTCAAGGAGAGTGGTTGAAGAACTGAACAAAGATGGAGATGGTATGATAGAGGAATAGATGTGAAGAATGTGGTAGAAATAGAATCAACAAACCTTGATGAATGATTAAAAGGATTTATGAGAATAAAGAGTTGAGGATGATTCTTGAGAAATAAAAAATAGTTGAGTGAGTAAAAGGAATGGGTGTTAGTTAAAAAATGAGGTTTGTTTGAGATTTATTGAGTTTGAGATACCAGTGGATCATCTGAGCAGAGATATCCAGTAGACAATTCAATATATTGGAATTGGAGCTCAGAAATAAGATGAAATTTGGGAGTCATCTGCTGAAAAATGATAGTTGAATCAGTGCTATTGAGATAACTAAAAGAGAGAGAGTGTAGAGAAAGAAGAGAAGAAAGCTCAAGACAGAACCATGGGTCTCATGAACAATATAGGGTGGGAGAGCAGGTATAATGACCCAAGGAAGGAAACATAATGATCTGTCAGAAAGATAGAAGCATAAATGTGAAAGAGCAATTTCATGAAACCTCAAGGAGAAAAGAGTATTAAGGAGAAGGAAATGGTTAGCAGTATGAAATCCTGCTGAGAGGTCTAGAAAAATAAAGATAAGAAAAGGTCTTCATTTTCAAAAATAAAAAAAATAGAGGTTCCAGGTGTGCTCGTGGTGTTTTTGAGACCAAATCCTATCCATGGACTCTGAGTATTATGTTCTTGATTGGAGAGACTAAAGTAGTAATTGACCAAATGATAATATAGAGCAAAAGAGAAAATTAAGTCACCAAAAAGTGCCCATTTACTACTAATAAGAAGATTGTACATTTTAAAGAATTCCATTCCATCCATTTCTAGTCAAAACCAAAAGAAATATATTTCAATTATTCTAACTCATTCTAAATCTTCTATGCATTTAATGTAGAGCAGGAAAAACAAGTGTTAGAAAATATCAGCCTTAACTTAGAGAATATTGAGAGGAAATTTAAACTATTCAAACTGATCTTTATTAGTTGCATACTTTATTCTTGATTGGATCCTTTTTTTCTTTTTTAGGTATAATTTCCCTTCCCCTAAAGTATTTTGACCATTTCATTAAAATGCTTATGAGTGATTGGGAAGATTTTATATTTTCTCCCTATTAGATATTGATAAATGAACAAAATCATGGCCCTAGTTCTCTTCTGAATTTAGAGAAGTATAGTTATAAGTATAAGAACAAATATTTTTTTTTACTATGAAGAAGTGAATGATTTAAGTTCTTAGAGTGCTTTCCAATCTGGCCATTAATTTAAGTTGTAACCAATGGGGGATATTGTTTATTTGGTAGCGGTAGCTTCTGTAAAATACAAATGCCTCTGATATGGAGAGAAGTTTTAATGTTTTCCAACATGTTAGTGATAAAACTGAATTTACTGAGTCAGAATTTGAGAGTTGGTAGAGACCTATAGTCCAATATTTCCAAACTTTCATTGGAGAGGAACTCACATCTTTCTGATGCAGACAAGTTCACTTTGAGATATATAACCCTAATTGTTGGGTAATTTTTCCTAATCTCAAGACTAAATTTGACCATTTAAAGCTTCTACTCAGTGCTTCTGAAGCAAAAGAGAACAAGTCCAGTGTTTCTTTTACATGGCAATCATGGTTGCTCTCTGAACATTTCATCTTAGCAATGGCTCCCTTAAATCACCCACCCAGAACTGAATGCGGTACTCCGAATGTTGTCTGACCAGAGATGAGATAATTGGAATTCTTCTTCATGGATAATAGATCTCCCTATTTCTGAATGTTATGACTCCTTGAATACAGCTTAAGATTCTGTTATTTATGATGATGATGTAAAATGACCTACTTTTTTGACAGTCATCAAGAATCAGTTAAAGATTTGTTTTTTAATAATAAATGCTGGAAATACATAGAAAAGCAAAATAATAAGCCCTACTCTCAAGGAGCTTAAATAACTTGGTACATTTTCTAGTTGATTTTCATTCTTCAATGAAAGAAGAATTCTTAGGGTTATGAGCTTTGCCATATATTACATAGAATGGAATAAGAAACCCACTTTCAAGGCTATATTCCTCTGGAATATTGTATTCAGTATTACTAGCCAAAGTCTCATAGTACAGCCCTTTATATCTACAATTTGGAATTCTTATTTTCTAGAGTTTCAAAATTTGATGTTGGCAAAATATTTTGGCTATGTACTTCAATGACTTCATGAGGAATTTTATTATTATATTGTAGTGTACAAGATAACTGAACCTTGGAGTGATGTGAATGACTGCCAAAATTTTAATGATTATACCTGTGGTCCATGGTCAAGAAAAAAAAAGGAGGTTGTATAAAATTGAAGATTTTAGGAATTGGAAACATAAGTCAGCTTGTTTACCTTCCTCATTTTACATGTACAAAAACTGAGAGATTTAGTGAGAGATTGAGTTATTTATCTAAAGTCATGTTAGGGGGCAGCTAGGTGGTGCAGTGGATAGAGCACCGGCCCTGGAGTCAGGAGTACCTGGGTTCAAATCCTGTCTCAGACACTTAATAATTACCTAGCTGTGTGGCCTTGGGCAATCCACTTAACCCCATTGCCTTGAAAAAACTAAAACAAAACAAAAATAATAAAGTCATCAAAGCTAGGAAGACCCAGGTTTTGAAATTTTACCTCCTTACACATATTGGCTTTGTCATTTAACCTCCGGTGCTAGAAACCAGAGGTAGCAAAAAAAAAAAAACAAACAAAAACAAAAACAGCTTATAGCTTTTACAAACCAACATTCCCTAGTGCAACTGAACTGGATAAAAGTGTAAGTGGGAAATATTTAACAATATAAATGAAAATATAGCAGAATACAGATGTTAAAATGTAGTTTTCTAAGTCAACACAAGGTCCTTAGGGACTAACACTAACCTAAAGTGCAGTTAGTAGTACTATTTTTTTTTAGGTTTTTGCAAGACAAATGGGGTTAAGTGGCTTGCCCAAGGCCACACAGCTAGGTAATTATTAAGTGTCTGAGACAGGATTTGAACCCAGGTACTCCTGACTCCAGGGCCGGTGCTCTATCCACTGCACCACCTAGCCATCCCCAGTAGTACTATTTTCAATTTGAGTTTGACACCTCTCCTTTAGACAACTTTCTGTGATTTAAGTTGCAAAGAAGGTGATGACCTTCATTGATAGGGAGAATTTCCTTACCTGGGAATTCTCTGTATCAAGGAAACCACAACTTCAATACCTATATCTTGTCCTATCCCATGTAACTGCATAGTGATACTCAGGCCAATTCAATTTCTCTTGTTCTAGTCTCATGTTCTTTTTTTTTTACACCTCACTATTCAAATCGTAAATGATGAATAGAGTAGCTGTTCCTCATAAAATATTTAAATTGTATAATTTATAAAAATTATATGAATAGAAAAGAAAAAAGTCTCTTAAGCTAAAGACTTTAAGGACTTAAAAAAATCTCAGTAGTCTTTTTGACTACTGAAAATGTCCCATAACCAAATTTGCTAAATTTGTCAAATGTCTGCTTCTGTGAATGAAATTATATACATTGGTCCATCAACAGCTGTTCTTTAATTATCAGATACCCTTTGTTGTGTCTATCAAAACAGAACCTACCAGAGTGGGAAGGGACTTTATGGGTAATGCAGTCATAGGGTTATAGATTTAGAACTGAAAGGAACTATAGGGGCCATCAATTCCTGCTCCCTCATTTTACAGTTTAGAAAACCAAAGATAGAGAATTTAAATGACTTATTTCCAAGTCACATAAATAGTGTAGCTTTCCATCATGGGTACCCTGACTTCAAATCTAACAGTTCATGCTATATAAAAATTGAAGCTGTCAGATTTAGTGACTGTCCAAAGTCATACTGCTATTAAAACAGCCTAGAATCCAATCTAGCTCTTTTAATTTCATTGCTGTTTCCAGTATAAAACATTATGTTGTATAGTTAATGTATAGTTTACTTAAGATATGAGTATAATGGGGATAACTGGTACCCTTTCTCCTCAGTCTTCTCTGTCTAGGGTACATCCTGTATTGCTAAGGTGTGCTCTCCTGGATACTTGAAAAGGAATGTGATTGCTGTGGTGTGATGCAACCATCTTTTGCTCCCCCTGCCAAAAGCATTGGAAAGGGGGCTGCCTCAGAGGAGATTGGACATTGAGTTGCTTAGTAGACCTTTAAAGAAATAATTTTTCTGTTCTTCCTCTGTCAAGCTCTCTGCCTTTGTCTCTGTTTTCCTCTCTCTCTGTCTCAGTCTCTGTCTCTCTCCCCCTCTCTTTCTCTCTCTTCTCTTACTTGCCAATTGGTCAAGACTGTGTGTGTAAACTTTTGCTTGGATTTTCCATAAGAATGTGAAACTATTTCACCTCATAGGTATGGTAGCTATGCTTAGGAAGAAGACACATGTATTGCCTAGTTGAGCCTGAGCCTGGACCATAGTCCACTAGTCATTACTTCTCTTTGCTTTCTTTTTTCCAAGGCATCTGATCAAGGATCTTGAGATGAATGTTTCCAAGCTCAGAGGCAGTCTTATGATCTTAAGAGTTCAATTGCTCCTTCATTTTTTTTATTTTTTAGGGGTTTTTTTGCAAGGCAAATGGGGTTAAGTGGCTTGCCCAAAGCCACACAGCTAGGTAATTATTAAGTGTCTGAGACCAGATTTGAACGCAGGTACTCCTGACTCCAGGGCCGGTGCTTTATCCACTACGCCACCTAGCCGCCCCAAATTGCTCCTTTATTAGTACTGACACATGAGAAAATATTTTCCCGCATGGGAGAAGCTGACCATCAGTGGGAGGATGAGATTATAAGTCATATACTGACTTATAAGTGGATTTAGATCTCAAGAGAGTTGTTTGGACAGTGTAGAAACTGAGGTGAAGGTGAAATCGATATACAGCAGTCTCACAATTAAAACATTAAATATAAATTATACAATTTGCATAATTTGTAAGAGTAACAGTTACTCTAGTCATCATTTAACATTAGAACAATGTGGTGTAAAAGAAAGAACATGAGACTAGAACAGAAGAAGTTGAGTTGTCCTGGCTGTCACTAGGCAGTATTTCATGTTTTAATGTTTTAAATATCAATCTCTTAGAAGAATATATAATTGGAGTAATAGACTGATATTTTATGTTTTGAATCTTTGTCAAAAAATGTTTCTGAGTCTTTTCTCTGTCAAGTGTTTCCTTTATAGCACCCTCCCTGGGAACAACACCCCCATGATATACTTGCATTGATGGACTGAGTTCCCAAAATACATGTGACTGAATACTACTTTCAGTTTGGAAAATGTTGCTCTATCTAATGGTGTGTTTCACATTAATAAACAATGTTTTATAGCTTTTAGAAAAGAGATTTACTGGGGAAGTTTAGCAAGAACATTAGTTTAAAAAATTCTTTCTAATAAAGTTTGAACAGACTATCCTACAAAAACATTCAGAGCCTATGGGGAGACTTGGTACATGTACAAAAATAGAGAAGTAATGATTGATCACGTATGAAGAACTCACATGGAAAAGGGGCAACTTAATACTCTTGGCCCTTTTTACTATTTGTAGAATTGTCATAAAGTTTTCCTTAGGAATAGCTCTCTTCTAATGTTCGAGGATCGATCTTTTGAGAGT
This sequence comes from Macrotis lagotis, assembly GCF_037893015.1. Classification (NCBI taxonomy): domain Eukaryota; kingdom Metazoa; phylum Chordata; class Mammalia; order Peramelemorphia; family Peramelidae; genus Macrotis; species Macrotis lagotis. The sequence goes on along the minus strand of NC_133658.1, from coordinate 183,123,095 downwards.
GCATAGCTGACTCTTCTATCAAAAGGGGTTATGTTCCCTAAAATTGTTATTCATAATAACAGAGGGGCAGCTAGGTGGCACAGCAAAAAAGCAGTGGCCTTGGAATCAGAAGGATGGGAATTCAAATCCAGTCTCAGGCATTTGACACTAGTTGTGTGACTTTGGGCAAGAACCCTGATTGCCTCACTTCCATCCTAATTCATATCTGACCACTGGACCCAAAATAGCTCTGGAGGAGAAAATGAGGCTGGTGACTTAGCATAGCACCCCTCACTCAAACTCAATTCATTTGCATGTGCTTGTCATGGCAATACCTTCCCTGATGTAATGGTCTTCTACAAGAACGAAGGACAAACATCATCATTCATGCTAACTAGATATATTAGGTCCAGACCATCTGATTGTATTGACTTCTACTGGTGCAATGTAATAATATAGACAAGGGAGAGGGGGTGGAGAGAGAGAGAGAGAGAGAGAGAGAGAGAGAGAGAGAGAGAGAGAGAGAGAGAGAGAGAGCAATTCCTTCACTACTACATGTATTCCTTGCTCAACTGTCTGATTCACCCCTGGATTGATTACCATTTTATGCATGTATACAAGATGATTCTTTCAGTCAGTTTCATACCTTCATCGAGTAGTCAAATTGAGAATTTACTCACATCTAGTTTACATTCCTGATCAATTCAATCAGGTGCCTTCTGGGATTAAATTTCTTGGGGTAGTAGTAGAAACCTGTCATTGCACTTTTTTCCACAAAGATATAAGTAACTCATATGTTCTACTTTCTCTTTATCTTTATCTTTTACCTTCTTTTTGGGAAACCTTAGACAAGAGCCAGATCTAAACTTTTTTTTTTTCATTAGGGGAACTAGAATAATGGAATAAAAGCCAGAGACTAAGAAAGAGCTTGACACCTCTCTTTAGAGACCAGACTTCCTAGTAAATATACCAGAACTGAGTGATCCCTTAGGGTATATGTATGCATATGAATTTACAAACACACATATGTGTTTAAATACACAAATACATGTACATTCACATACATATATTTATATTTCACTTAGTCATTAAGTTTTATAAAATAAGAATTTATATAAGCAAAACTATTGAAAATCATTTTTAGACCATTCTATTTTTCTTCTAAAACCAAGGTGAGACTATGACATTGTATTTGTTGCTGTTATTTGCTATCACTTATAAGGAAACCCTCATCATTAGTATTTATATAGTGCTTTGAGGTTTTCAGTGTTTTATACATATTATCTCAACTAATCTTCCTCATAACCCTAGGAGATGAGTCTTGTTATTACAAGAGTCTAAAGATGAGGAAGTTGCTCAAGGCCAAGAGACCTTGCTCAAGGTCATTCAGCTAATACGTATCTGAGTTAGGATTCAAACTCAGGTCTTCCTAACTTCAGGTCTAGTTCTGCATTCATTGCATCCACTATTTAACCTGACTAAGCAGGCTGCTGAAGCTTAAGATGGTGAGGATGTAGAAAAATATATATTTTTTTCCTTCACAGAATGCTTGTCAAATTTTACAAGTACATTTTAACTTTTGACGAAAAATTCTGTTAAGTATACATTGTAATTATTGTGTATATCATTATTCAGAGTTCAAGTGAAAAAAACAGAGAATTGCAGTTTCAATGCACTGATTGCAGCTGTTCAGATATGCTTAATAACTACCCAGAAAATAGCGATTCCAAAATGTTATGAGGAGCTTCACTGAAGCTGTGAGGCCCTCTCAAACCTCTCAAGAAATCTGTCCTCATTCTGTCCATCCCTCATTCACTTTGAAGAATTTACAAGGAAGCTGGAATACATTTCCTTCCCTTCCCTCAGAAGTAGCATAAAGGGATTTCTTTTATAACTGTCCAGAGGAATGAAGGAAATTTAAATTTTAGACCCTTTTGTATATTAGTACAAAACACAAATATAATTATTTATAATAATTCTGTGTCGACTTCCTTTCTAAGATTCTATAGGAAATTTTCTTCTTTCTAAGTAATCTATATGATACTTGATTTCTTTTGATTCCTCTGTGGATTAGACACATATTAATGGTGATGATGATGGAAATGATGACTTATTTGACCATTATCTTGCTCACTCCTGGATGTTTTAAAGCAGAGAGAGAGGATGACTCAATAGGGATCTAGGTTAATGTTAAAGGAGATGACCTCTTAAAGTCCTTTTATACCAGAATAATCTATGATTTTAAAAGACAGATTAGAATATATAATAGAAGAATTGATGAAAAATAAAAGCTCCTACTTTAATTATTATCTCTGTCTTCATTCAGTATTTGCCAAATATCTCCTTTCACATCATAAGTAAAACTGAGATTGTAGAGATCCTCAGGATCAATTTTAAAGTGACAAAGAAGAAAGCAATAATCAAGTTGCAACCTTTAGAAAGAGTCATGAACCATAAAATAATATGCTACAGAAAAGGATTGACTGAATCTGCCCATGCTATCAGGAATGTTAGATTCCAAAGACAGACTTTGAATCAGAAGAGCTGGATTTCTGCCAATTTTCCTAATAATAATATTCAATTTCATATTTATTTAATGTTTTTTATTTCAAAACTATAACAATACATCATTTTATTTGACTCTCACAACAACACTATGAGATAGACCATATTTTAATAGTCAGGTTTTGCTAGAAAAGAACCTAAGATTTGGGCTTGACCTGATTGATGGGAGCTAGCATTTTGTTCCAAGCGATTCTTTGGGGACCTTGCAAAGTTCCTTCACTCTCCTTCCTTCGAAGGCCCTTTTCCTAATTTCTGCCTTAAACTTCTTCTCTCTCTCTCCAGTGTTGCCCATTATACTCTCAAGCTATGCTACCTACCAAAATTTCCTCCTAACCTCTCACCCCCCCATACTTTGATGTCTGGTTTCTGGTTTGTTTTGGAAAGCTATGAATTCCTAGAAATCCAAATGGAACTAAAATAATGACAGTATTATTTGATTGTCTGCTTCCTTCACTTTAATCAGGAATTGATTATATCCTAGCTTGACTCATCTAAAGGAGAAGGAATTAAATTAAGATATCCTATATTAAATATGCAAAATAGTAAAGAAAGTAGTGTTAAGACTAAAAAATGTACTTGCCTTTTAAGAGTTATTTAGTTTAGGGGTGGCTAGGTGGCGTAGTGGATAAAGCACTGGGCCTGGAGTCAGGAGTACCTGGGTTCAAATCCAATCTCAGACACTTAATAATTACCTAGCTGTGTGGCCTTGGGCAAGCCACTTAACCCTGCTTGCCTTGCAAAAAAAACCTTAAAAAGATTTATTTAGTTTAAATTTTGCCTACTAGTGACTATAGATATTTTGATATAGTAACACTCTTTGTAGAAAGTAGTCAGATCGAACTATTTTTTGGTTTTGCTATACAATTTTCCACAAAGATTTATATTTCATTATTTTTAGGAATCTTGGGTCTAAAATACCTTTATTTAAATAAACTTAAAATCATTTTTCTATAAGTGAGTATTAGACTATTGACTAACTTTAAAATTTTATTAGTAATTCATAAATGTAAAGTTCTTTTGACATCAAATTCTAAACAAAAATTTTTTTTTCTGAAGAAAATGTTTTTAGCAGTGCCCCCTCTCCCCTATATGTTAAAGATAAATTGATGATCTATATAAGTGAAGGAATCCCAGTGAGGAATATTTTGCAAGTCAGTGCTTCTCTTATATACAATTTATATGTCTTGAAAATAAACTATGCTATTGTTTTAAAAGCAGAATAAAGAACATTTTTATTTCACTTATTCTAGTGCTCATTACATAAAAATCAATGGTTAATATTACTCTATAAGCTTTATTTTTAGTTTTATATGTCTATATAAGAATTATGTCAGCAATATCAAAATAATTTTTTGGGTTGAGAAGACACATTGTTAAAAATAGAATGCATTATCATTTTGGACTCTATGTAGCAAATTAATTTGTTGATTTTTCTTTTCAGAAAACCAATTAATCTCTTGATTGTTATCTTCGGAAAGCTAATTTAAACAATTAATATTGCTTTGCAAATTTCTTGATAGAAAAACATATTTTCTTTCTCCAACTGCCAGTGGGTGAAATTGACAGTGTTAGAACAAATCAGAGCCAGAAATTTAGGACCCCATGAAGGTTTATTGAGTTCTGTAGCAAAAGAGACCTATCCACACAAAAGAGGGAAAGTCCCCTAAGGAACAAAAGAACAAAGCTCATATAGGTTTTATTAATTGGTGTGGAAGTAAATTGGGTACTGGGCATCTTTAGATTGGACAGGGTTTTTTGTTGAGTGTTTTCAAGCTAGGAATAGGGGAGGTGGTATCCTTTAATTGGACAGACCCAATGCTGTGAACTAATAACAAGAAAGACTCTTTTTCAGATTAGCAGTCTCTTGTAGCTCCACCTGTTTCACCAGAAAGCAAGAACCCAGATAGGGTGGAGGCTGTAATGTGAACAAGGTTGGGGCAAGAAAGCAGACCTGTGGTAAATGGAAAGAAGACAGATGGTAATAAACAGAGTAGGAAGAACCCTGGACTTAGAATCAGAAGACCTGGGTTTGAATCTGAACTCAGCTGAATACTATGAATATAAATACAAGTTGAATACTTGTAGTTTCCTCATATATAAAATGAATAAACAAACAGCAAAGTTACATGCTTCATTGGCATGTATTTAACTTTGAAAGTTATTTTTCAAAGTATTTTTCAAATGTCAAAGCCCTATAGATAAGTGTCAGTTGTTATTCTCTTGTATTTATTTGCAAAAACTCAAAACTATATACTAGAATTAAATTAAAACTTTAAAAAATACCCATGATTATTTTTTTAGATACACACATTAGAATTCAGTATCTTCATGGCATATAAATTCAGTAGTATTTTTGATGTGAATATTTATACCTTGGGAAAAATGATTCATATCAGGGCTTGATTTCTTATCTTGTTGATTATCTCTTAGCTAAAGTAAGTGAAGAAAATTTTAATGCAATTAAACCCAAAGATCCCCCCAGAGAGACAATTGTTAAACATATACTGGTACATATCTATATGCAAGATGAATTTGATTAATTAATATAAATTATGAACAATTTGATCTTTTCAGGTTCTGATAATGTATTCTGAATTTTTGCCTATAGTATGAAGTTAAAACAGTATCCCCAAATTATTATTTTTGTTACATTTTTTAAAAATTCTAGGCACTGTATGATTTGTTTGAATTTCATGTTTGAATTTTTTTCCAAAATGAATTTCCAAATTTTGAATATTTTGACATATTAATTGAAAAATTAAATCTTACTGTTACTTTTCACATGATTCTGGAAGGAATTTATGATGTTCTTTTCTTCTCATTGTGTGATCAAACCACATCTAAAATAAACCAGGTCAATAATGTATTTGTGACTTACCTGATTAATCACATATTAGACACAGCCTAAACCAATATTAATTTCCTTATTTGAATATAGGACATTCTCTTTTTGCTCATTTAGGGTACTTATAAAATATGCTCTATAAAATATGTTCTTTTTAGAGTTGAAAAGAATATAAAGACAATGGGATAAAATCAATAACTAATGTAAAATTCTAGACTGATCATCATGTTGATTTATTTGACTGCTTGCTTAAATATTTTATATAAAAGAACCAAAGTAGTATAATGAATAGAGCATAAGAAGATTAGTGTTCCTTTCCTGGCTCTCATACACCTTGACTTAGTGTTCCTCAGCAAGGCCCTTAGACTGTAAGAAATAGTATCCATTCTAAACTTCTTGAAGACTATTTTTTTGCTTCTTTTGATGACACTAGTGCTTATCACATAGGCATTTAATAAATGTTTGTTGATTAATTGAATTAATCTATGAGTTCCCTAGGCAATTCTGGAGAGTCTAAAGTGCACAGCAGGAGCACATATATACATTGGTAGATGGTTTCCTCATCTGATACTGAAATCATAGGTTTAGTCGGACCCTGTTCCTTAAATCCTTAAATATTATATGTAAAGAGACTTTTGGGGTTCATATCTATGATTTCACTGATAATGGGAACCCCTAGTAAGGAAGTTTCTGACAATGATGTTCTTCAGTTTATAGTTTTATAGAATTGTCTGAGGACTCTGGGAGTGTGTTGAACTCAGGTCTTTCTGACTCCAAATATTATTTAATAGGGGACTCTTTCTCTCACACCACTTTTATTACTTTATAATGCATTAAACATAATATTTTATCTTGGTATTTTAAAATTATATTAATATGTGGTTGAGGAAACTATGGGCACAAATATTTTAAATTAACCTGACGTTGTATCTTATACTCTCTACCTGATAGATGTGTTTCATGTCTATTTTGGATCTCCATTGGTTGAACCCACAGTGAGAGTTCAATAAATATTTGTTGAATTGAATGGAACTCAAGTTAAGGTCAAGACATTGATGTTTGCTTCAAGTATGGAGTGCCCACTATTATAGAGGCAGTTATAATAAAGAATATTATGTGCTTAATTTTCTGTGCATGATTAATTTTCTGCTTCTGTGATGATCAAACAATGGTTATGTAAGTTAAGTCAAACAATCGGTCACTTATGAAAGTCATTTCCTAAGAGGGAATCAAACTAATCAATTCAGCCAAAATAAATACCAGTTTTTATAGATATAGCTTAACAGTGGGCTAGTGAACAAATCAACTAGCGGTAAAAAAAAAAATTCTTTGGAGGAATTTCAAAGCATGATCAGACCACTAATATGGGTGAATGTTATATGTGTACAGGAAGTTGAAGCCCAAGAAAAAGTAGAGTAGAATGTAAAGCATATAATTTACTTTGGGCTCTTAGGGACAGTGGGATTAAGTAAAACAAAATTTGAAAGTATATTTATATAAGCTGAATTACTAAAATTTTCTAATGGAGTACAGAGTTAATTTTTTTAATTGTTTCATAAGATGTAGTTGTTTATACCTAAGAAACTTCATAAAATTGAATTCCAGTATTTGTTTATAGACATAAGGCACGAATCCAAAGTGAAACTTGTACATTTTGACAATACAACACATTTACTATACAATAAAAAAAAGTAAATATGCTTTCAGAATATAGTGTTGAGTACATCAAAAAATGTTTTGGATGAATATAATTTCCTAAAAGTACAAATATTTTTTTTCTCTTTTACAAATCCTTAGATATTCAACAGTCAGTTTTTTTGAGGCTAAAAATGATACATTCTAATGCTACTAATATACCCATGTGATATTTCTTATATGTAGAACTAAATATATATTTCTTTTCTTCATGATAATTCTTTTGTGGAAAGATATATTTATTTTCAGCAAAATTAGAACTCTCTTTTGTAGGTAAATGATGGGCAAAAATTTTCCTGGAGATTGAATTTCATGAAATGTTATGCAAATGCTGAGTTATTTGATTTGGAAGTCTTCCATCTTGTCCATCACCTTCATTTGGCAGAATAGGAAACTGAGGTCCAAAGAGATTGATAGATTTACTTGAGGTCATAAAACTAGAGAATAGGAATAATGGAAGTAGTTCATATATTTCTGCCCCTCAAGTCAGTGCTGTTTTTACTCAAAAAGTCCTTTAAAAACTCAGGTTTTTCATTTAGGAAATTGAATGGTAACTAACATTCACTATCTTAACCTCTTGTGAAAATTGATCAAGTTGAAAAATACCTTTGAAGTAGAAAAGATTCAGAATATTATTCATCCAAAAACCTGTAATCATGACTATGATATTCTCAAGTAATCATTCAACCAATAAAATATATCATCCGGTTATTATGCCTAAGGCAATGTGCTTAAACCCTAAGTATTCAAAGGAAAAGCAAAAGCAGTTACTGCCCTTAATGAACTTGCAGAACACATGGTGCTAGACACAGCACTGGGGTAGCTGGTACACACATACACATGCATATACACACATGTATTAGATGCCTACTGTCTACCAGGCCCTACTAAATACTCAAGATAAAAGAACCCTCTCAAAACCCCTATACAATCAATGATATCAGGGTTTTCATAGTCTAATAGAGAAGCTTGGGGAGGAAGGAATTACCCACTTGAGGGACAGGTTGGAGGTAAGAGTAAAGAACAATCTGGGTTTGGGAGACAGCCAGTATTAAGGAACAGAGATAAGGGATGGAGCATTATGTATTTGGAACAGCAAATAGGCAAGTGTAGCTGTGTGCTACCTTTTTTTTCTGAATTATTGAAATGTGTTAGGTATAAATGAATACAAGTTTGCTGCCAAATTTTAATACACAGTTAAGGCACTGTTTTGGAAAAAAAGAACTAGAATCTGTTTAAATTGATTCAATAATTGTATCAAATTTTATCCAAGATCTACTGACTAGATATATTTTAAAAAGCATAATTAACTAAAACAGGAAAAGATAAATGACAAATATATCTAAATGGGAAACCTCTATCTACAAGGGAACTTCAGTGTCAAAGAAGACACAGAATTGATTTTTAAACCCTTGAAGATATTATTAAAAATTACTGATTTAAATGTCAACCCTGGAAGTTAGAAATTATACTATGACATATGACCCTGATCATCAGCAAGAACAGCAATATCATTGGAGAAGCTTAATCTAAAACTACAGAACAAAGAATCTATTGTTTATAGTTAATACGCCAGCGTTAAGTCCTCATTTTATGCTTAAGTGCATCCCAGACTGTGCACATATTGTGTGTAAAAATTACCAAATGTTCCGGGGGTGGAGAGTCTATTGCCTCTCGTGGGCATGTATGAAGTTGTTAAAATAGATTTCTCTACACTCATAACAGTTTATTTTATTAAGATGTTTACTGGGTAAATATTTTTACTAGATTTTCATCAACTTCAAAGAGGTATTATTTATTCCTTGGAAATTGTAAATAGATAGTATTCACAATTTGTATTTAGTTTTTCCCTCATTTTCCCCATTGAATTTTTCTATTTCAGTTCAAATGAGTCTACTTTTAAAATTATATCAATACCTTTGCATATAAAATTTGAACCTGAGTACATTTCTAAAAAATAAAAATACAATAAAGATTTTTTCATGGAATTTGTACCATTTTATGTTGGGACTGATGGCACATTGGGAAGCTCAGAGATGATGTAGATATCAAGAGACTGGTTCTTAATTGTGTCCATTTGTGACATGCCTACTCATATCATATATAGAAGCTAGAAAGCTGGATAAGGTAATATATGCAAGGATTTTAATATCTACATTAGGTGGATGAGTGCAACTCAGGCTTGTGCTTTTATTCTGCATTATTTTTTAGACTCTATAACTAGAGAGAGGATGCCCATCTATGAGATTATGGATCCATCAAAGTTTTGAAGAAAGGCTTCCAGATTACCCAATTTAATAATGATGTTTGGCCTTTATTTTCAAAGAAGACTACAATATTAGGAAGGTGACATCATGACAAGCACATGAACTGGATTTGAGTGAGGTGTTGCTAATCCAATTACATAATGTGAATAATATGAATTTAATAAGAAGCACCCAATTGATGCTTCTTATCTGGTATAGTTGTATGGAATTTTTTTAAGTCATCTATGAAAAATAGCATGGCATAACAGAGCCACACATACTGATTGTTTGACCTGGAAAATCACTAAACCACTCAGGGTCTAAGCAATTTCTTTAAAACTATACTATACAGTGGTGGAGTGGATACCACACAGTTTCTGGAGTCCAGAAGACTTGAATTCAAATCTGGACACTTACTGACTTTAGGACCCTGGGCAAGTCTCTTAATCCTGTTTGCCTCAGTTTCTTCATTTGAAAATGAACTGGAGAAGGAAATGGCAAACCACTCTAGTATTTTTACCAAGAAAAGTCCAAGTGGGGTCAGCAAGAGGTAGATTCTTCTCAAAATTACTGAAATGAGTGAATAACAACAAACATTACAAAGAAAGTGTGCATTTGCATTGATAAGAGGAACCTGGAGTTCCTTCTATGATGAAATGAAAGGTCTAGACTTTATTCCTCTCCTTTTGGCCCTTTACATCTGCAGACTAGGGAGGGAATATACTGGAAAGTCTTAAGATGTGTGTGTAGAGGTATTCAGTGTGATAAATAGATAGCATTTGATTTGCCCTTATGATATACTAAAGTGCTTTACACATACTATCTCATTTGAGCCTCACAATAATCTAAGAAAGTAGATGCTATTATTATTCCTATTTTTTTCAAATTGAAAAAACAGAGGTAGACATTATACAACTTGCCCAGGGTCACACAGCTTAATAAGTGTTGGATTTGAAGTCAGGTCTTCCATTGTAACACCTAGTTGCCTCAATGTGACATGGAGAGAATTGGTCTTGTGCTTACAAACAAATGCTATTCTTAATTTCTTGTGGGTGTTGAGACATAAATATTGATTTGTATTGGGACATTTCTTATTTTACTACTTCAAATCTGGCTACCTCCACCAGTGGGTCCAAGGAAAGAGTTACTGAAAAGATATTTATTTTAGAGGTGTTTCTTGAAAAGTGTGGCTTTGTCACCTTTCATTTCAATTACTAATTTATTGTGAGGATGTCATCCACAAATTTAACTAAACTGATCTTGACCTTTGTTTTCAAATCTATAAAACTATACTTATATACATTTTCTACTAAAAGCTACAGATACTTATAAATTGTTGATGTAATAAGTTCCATAAATTTATTACCCACAGAGTGAAGTAGTGATATCTTTAAATCCACCTCTAATTCTTTTGGTGGGGGGAGGATTCAAGAAGTGTTCTTTTTTAAATTCTGGTATTATAATTAGTTTTTATACTTATGATATTGTAAACTTTCATCTTTTTGCATTCTTATCTTTTAAGTACATCTTAAAATGTAAGTCCCTCAATGGTCTTTATAATTTAGGTTATAATAATCTTGGTTTTACTTAGCTTTATTATGTTTATCTTGAGATGAAGTGACATGAATTGTATGTCACATTCTTTATCATTTTGTCTGATGACAATGACAGTAAGTATTAGACTAATTTATAAAAAAAAGATATTGTTGAAATTGCAAACAGTGTCCTGTTTGATTTGTTTGAAATAGGAAGAATAGACCTAGATAGGTAAGGAAGGAAAAGGTATAAATAGATGATTTTTAAATGATCATTGCAATTATCTATGTACAAAAGTATTGGATTCAAAGTCAGAGTACCTGGGTCCCAGCTTTGCTACTTGGGTAAATGATTTCATCACTCTTGGCCTCAGTTTCCTTGTTTATAAAATGAAAAGCATAGACCAAATAATATATAAAGTAATTTTTAGATCTAAAGGCTACAATTCTCAACTTCAGTCTAGTAGCTTCATTCCTATGCTCTTCCTTGGAGGGTTAGATATATAATGATGTAACAGAGAGTTTGTATCTTAATGAAGATATATTTCAAACATTGTAGCCACTGGCCTCAAATAGTTGAAAACTATACAGGAATATGTAGGACATATGATTTCTAGGTAGCAAGTAGTGGTGTGCTTTGAACCTAAGATTTCCTTACACTTAGCCTAATTTTCTATCCTCAGGTGATGGGTATAGAAATGAATGAAGGTAGGGAGGAGAATTCTGTTCCTAGTACATCAGCAAGTTGATGGAAATTTACAACACCCATGTGCTAGATGGACCTGTGACTTTTTTAGGTGAAAAGACCCAAGTTCCATTTATGATTGTTCTAATTAACTCTGGCATCCATTGTACAATATGTTTATAATCACTACCCACAGAAATCCTATTCTCTGACCCAAGTTCCCTTCAGGCAACAACTTGGACGCCTGCCTCAAATGGTCATATTGCTCTGGATTTTCCCATAATACTCCCTTTTCCAGGTTTTATGTTTTTGCCCATTAAATCAGGCAAATTTCCTTTCCAACATTTGGCATTGTTACTTTATTGGAAAGGAAACTTACCTAACATCTTAGGCCAAGAAAACTTTAAACAACAAAACACATAACAATATGTTTGCTCTCTAACCATCTTTCCACTAGTCTGGGGCTGGATTTTCTGTCATATACCATCTGTGCATTACTTGCAAAGGTAATAAACATTCTTGCCTACATTCTTGGCCAAGTTGCAGAGTAGTCAGTGGCATTTCTTTACACAGAGAATTTCCCCAGTGTAAAGAAATAAATCTACCATTTTATTTTATATTCAGGACCAGGTTTACAGTAGTGGTGTCTGGCAGGGTCAATAAGCCAAATTCCAGTCTGTGAGGATGGTTTTATTTTGTGTGTCTCTTTCAGTGCTATTGTGAAAGTAGTGTACTAGCCTCATATGACCTCTTGATTTTCCCTCCTACTGCTTAGCATATGTTGGTAAAATTTAGCTGAATGACTGCTAGGAGTCCATTCTCCATGTGGCTCTTTTCTAATGATTAATCAACTAGTTCAAATGACAAGTGGAAACAGCCAGATGTGACTGTGATAATGTATAATAAATTTATTTTTTTCCTCTGGCTATCACTTTTTTCCTATACCAATACAACATGAATTTATAATAATCAGCCTTTAAATGTAGTAACAGTGGTTTCAACATATCATGGGGTATTATTTAACTTCAAATAAGAGTTTTGAATGCATTAGCCAAGTAGTTCTACTCTCTTCCTGCTATGGTTTTCTCCTTTCCCCAATTCTCCCTTTTTTCTCTTTTTGTGGGACACTAGATAAATCAGATAAAAGGACCCATAGCATTTAACACATACGATATATTTGATAATTACATCTGAATTGGAAATAAGGACACTGATTTCCGTTTTGAAAGTTTTGGGGGTTTTTTAGGTGTTTTTTTTTTTTTGCAAGGCAAATGAGGTTAAGTGGCTTGCCCAAGGCCACACAGCTAGGTAATTATTAAGTGTCTGAGACCGGATTTGAACCCAGGTACTCCTGACTCCAGGGCTGGTGTTTTATCCACTGTGCCACATAGCTGCCCCTGTTTTTGAAAGTTTTGATTAGACTAAGTAGGAATTTTGACTTACATGTCATATAGTTAAACGTTTTCTCTTTATGCCACTAGCAGTAGACCTTTACTCCACACTGTTGCTAATGATGAGAATTTGTTCCAGACCCAATCCACAACTTTACTAGTTTAGAATCATATGGGGAGAAAGGCTAGTCTACATTCTGATCACTGCAACTTCTAAGATCAGAATTGGGGAAAGACCCAGATGTAGATGTATCTAGTTATTATCACAGTTATTTAATATTTAGGAAATATTCTGAGTACTTTGCAAGGTAAAGTGCTCTTTCCTTGAATGCACTTCATTTTCAATTTTTCACAGGCAACTCTGTACCATGTATAGCTTTTATCATTTTGGAAAATTTTGTCATTTTTCCTTAATCTGCACATCTTTATACCTAATACACTGTAATGAAATCAAGACTGAGAACTTTAAAAGATTTTATAGATTCTAAATTCAGGAGTGCATCAGTGATAAAATTAGGATTGAAATAGTGTATTCAATTTACTATACATTTTTAGTAAGTCTGGCTGCAAACAATCTACTTATATTTTCATGATAAGTGCATTCTTACTTGAAGTTTGCCATGTAAAGTTAAACTATTGATATGACCACATACAATAACAATTTTGAATAGACAAGTAATCTTGATGATTTATCCATAATTAATAATATTGCAGTTTTTCTTGCCATTTTTCAATCTTCAACTATGTTTTATTATGCCGTTTCCTTTAGCAACAGAGATTGCTATCCCTCAAAACTTTAGTAAATTTATTCTTGTGTCATGTGGTAACCAAACTCTTAAGAATGTTTCTCTAAACTAGGCTCAGACTAATCCTTAGACAAAAGGCATATATATCCAGTAAATACACCCTTGTTCATTACCATAGCATATATATGTTATATTTCCCCTATTGCTAAAGTTAACTAAAATAAAACCATTACCTGAGGTTGATAGTCTGTGTCATCCTTTACCATATTCCTTTCTAGAGCTACAGATATTTATAAAGCTAAGAGGGGAAGGAGTATAGCTGTTGCCTTTTTCATGGGGAAATTTGCTCCCTGTGTTCACACAGTTGTATGCAAGGGAAAAGTAAGTGATGGAAATTTTTCAAGGAGTATTTAGTTTCTTAGGAATAGATATATAACTGGATTGTTTGTGTAAGAGAATATGCACATAGAGAATATATGATATATGTCCACATGCATACAATGCATACATTTTATATTTATTCATGGGTATACATATAAATAACTATAAATGCATGCACATGTGTATATATATAATACATAACATGCATACACACATAGGTATAGATATACTCACATATGAAAGGGACTCCACAGTTAGCCCTTTGGCACTATTGCTTAGTGGACTATACATACTCTGATAACTTCAATAACTATGGCTGTTGAAGACTAGCCTGGATGTTTTGAGGGCAGCATTATAGGGAGAGAGGAACTGTGTATAGAACTGTGTATGTCTTGTTAAGTGAAAATTGAAGGATTAAGTACAGGCTTGACTTTTTAGGGAATTCAGTGCCATAGGGTTTCTGGGGTAGGGTGTGGAGCTTAAGTGCCAGTGTCTCCCATAAAGTATGGTACCAATATGATACAAAAGTCATTTTCTTGATAGTGATTCTTGCAAATTATGATAATTTCACAAATTTAAAACTGGAAGAGTCCTTGGAGGTCATTGTTTCAGATATAAGACACTGAAACTTCAAAAAGGGAAGGGATTAGAATCCCAATCTTTTGAGTTTCATTTGGTTTAGGAAGTTTCCTTTTTGTGGGCATTAGCTGACATAATAGAATGGATTTTTTAATGAGATGAACATTCTCTGGAACTGAAAGTGGACAACAGACACAAGTATTGCTCCTTCTATATGTGTTCTTCCTATCCCCTACAGTTGTAAAAGTGATTATAAAAAGGAGTGAGTTGTACTTTCCTGGAGGCTGATGGGAGTCATCCAGAAGTCACCAGAGTACTTCCTAGTTATTGTGGTTTTGTAGGGTTTAGGGAATAAATTGAATTTTGGTAGTGTGATTACAGGAAAGGAGAGGAAGTAATTCTGGTAAAAGAGTAGTGCAGGGGAGGTGACAGGAAAGGTAAAGTGGGCAAGTGTCAAGACTAGGAGCTTTGGAGGGGTAGGATTCATTTCCCTTTATGAGTACGTCAGCATGTACAGGGTGCTTTAATTATAGCATCCTGTAGAGTATTCAATATGTAGTGCAAGAAGACATGATTATTTTTTTCCTTTATATATGTTATATGAATCATAGATACCTCAAACTTCCTATTTCAGAAGGAGATTCTATGGGGATGAAGAGGTAATTGTGTTACTATATTGTTTATTTTGTTTTCAAACTTATTTTGAAAGTATGACCTTTATTTGGGAGCAGTCCATCTATATTTAAAACACTATTGAATTTATTGAAAGTAAACTGAAATCAATGGATAGTCATTTTGAATTGATGTTTGATCACAAATGTCTTATCTCAAGAAAAACTCATGGAATTAACCTTAAATTTTCTTGAAAATAAAATTTCAGAGGAAACAGACTTAGAGAAAGATGGGAGCTCAAAAACTTTTTTAGTTTTACTATGTGTTCATTTAATTCTTTTAAGATCTTAAAGACATCCTTTAACAATTCTCTCTTAATATCTATATTCATAAAAAATAATTGTTGTCTTTTATTATTTTCTGATTATATTAATATTAAATAAATATTAATTATTTTAAATAACCCACAAACCAGGGATCCATCTGCTTACCAAAAATGTTTAATAATGTCAGAAATGAGAAACACCAAGTAGATAGTGAAGTCTTCCAGCCATTCTTATTGGCAGATAATAATGCATCAATCGCATAATTCCAAATTTTCAGAATGGTTAGATCAATTCACAGAATCACCAGTACTGTATTAAATGTCTATGATCTTCCCATAGATCCTCCAGCATTAATTATTTTCATCTTTTGTCATCATTGTAAAGACATTACAATGGTTGCATCAAACCGCAGAAGATATTTAGTTGTTTTTTTAATAAGATCTATAACTATGCAAATGAATTTGACTTAATCACACAGGAAAAAATGAATCAATGAAGAATGTGTTTTGTTCAGATAATGATATATCTTTGGATAGAAAACTCATGTAGTTGTTCCATGGGTACATATAATTTGTAAAAACACTGTGTATATAGAAAGTAGGATGGGACCTCATCAACCATCCAGTCTGACTCATATGCAAAAGGAAACCCCAATATCTAACACACAATTAATTAGCCAATTCTTGAAAATCTTCATGAAAGGGATATCCACCACATTTTTAGAGCAGTCTATTTCCTGACATAAGAATTCAATTTACTTCCTTTGAGCTTAAACTCATTGTTTCTTGACTCTATGGGGATAAACGGAGCAAGTTTAATCTTTCCTTGAGATTATAGTCTTTCAAATAGTTGAAGGAAGCTGTCATGGCCCTCAGAGACTTTCTTTTTTCCTCCAGGATAAAAATGCTCTGTTTCTTCAACTGATGCTCATATATCCCCTGGATTCTGTTCAATTTATCAGTGTGTGTCTCTTAAATCCATAAGAGGAAGCTCAGTGGTTCAGTGGATAAAGCACTATGCCTGAGTCAGGTTGACCTGAGTTCAAATTTCATCTCAGACACTCACTAGCTATGTAACCCTAGGCAAGTCATTTAACTTCTGTTTTCCTTAAACCACTGGGGAAGGGAATAGCAAATCACTGCAGTATCTTTGCTAAGAAAACCCCATGTGGTGATATGAAGCATCAGATGTGGCTGAACAACTGAATAAAAGCAAGCTATCATATTTCTCTTAGATTTTTTTTAGAACAAACCTATACCATTTATTCAATGGATTCTCATATGTCATGAGTTGTAAGTCTTTACTATCCTAGATGTCCATCTCTGGATGCTGTCCAATTTATCAATAAATTTTTATAAATCATGAAGGTCTGAGCACAGTATACCCATAAGAGATCTCATGAAAACAAACCATAGTGAAGCTATGACCTCTTATATTCCTGAAAGTCATGTCCCTTTCATTTCAACTTAAGATCCCATTACCTTTCCTGACTGCTTCATCAAACTTCTGAATCAGTCCACCAAACCCTCCAGATCATTTTAATAAAAACTATTGCTTAACTATACCTTCCCTATTTTATACAAATTAAGTTTTATAATTTTAATCCAAATTTATGCAAACATTTACTCAACAATTATCTAAATTGATGAGCAGGACCCAGAATTGAACAGGAGGAAAAAACGGGCTCAATCTTTTTTGAGAATTTTGTACAGTTTCTTTTCTAATGAGCATATTTCTCCATCAACTAAAGATCTATCTTTTAAAAATCTGACATTGTATAGATAAGTTATAGAATGCTACAGGCTTGGAAGTATAAAAGTTTAGGACCACCCACAAGGTAGTAGAGAGGTTCTTATTAGGCATGAGCAGACTATACTATATTAGCAATGAATGTTAGCAATGTCAGAGGTATAATGGAAAAGAAAGTGGACTGCTTAAGTATGAAAGCAAGGGAAAACAGTGAATAGTACATGTATTCCACCAGAATTCATATTGTTAAAAAGATCTAGAGGAAGGGTCCTAGCCCACTGGTAGACCTATAAATGAAGGATTTATGTATGCAAGAATTGAGAAGATATTGATCACTTTATGTACTCTTTTTCTTAATTTTTATTTTTTCCAGTTATATATATAAAGATAATTTTCAACATTCGTTTGGAAGGAGTCTTGATGATGAAATCACAGGCCATCAAAAGAATGATATTATAAAATTAAATAACTGAGATTTAAGAAAATAATGAAGAAAACTCTTTAAAATGTTATTAATGGAGAAATTACAAGTTAGTTGAAACTTAATTTGTTTTTAAGGGTTTTACACGATCTATGATACCAAGGTCATGAAATTCATATAATCAGAAGGAATGTTTCTTTTTTTACAGGTATAAAAACAGTTTGCTTTTTTCACAGTCAGTCATTACATAATGTTCTTTCTTGCATTTTCAGGGGAAAGGCTCAATTTTTACATGATGAGAAATCCTGAAATCATTTTTTGAAAGGTATGTATAAATGACCTTTTTTTCTGTTAGTACCTTTCATTTTTATTTTATTATTATGAATAATGTGTAAAATGAATTCAACATGACTTTGATATTGGCAAGCATTTTATTTGTGCAGCAGTGAGGAGAATAAAAACATAGAATTCAACTGTCTAAATTCACTTTCTGTGTTTTGTCAGACTTTTTAAAAAGCATGACAACTTGCAAAGAATGTGTAATGTCAGCAACCATACAGGCAGTTATGTAAATGACTACCTGGAGTTACATCATTATTTTAACAATAGAATTATTTTTTATTTCCTCATATGTCTATAGTATCTTTCCAGCTTAAAAAAATACTTCATCTAGCAAAGATGATAATGTTTGAGTAATTTTTTCCCCCAAGGGAATATTATGTAGTTCATCAGCTCTAATTCCCATGTTGATTTCTTTTGGGTTTATAGAAAAGTCTTTTACATTCCTCTAAATGTTGACTGAAATTCATGAGTTTTCAAAGTCACCGATGCCCAGCTTTTGTAGACTGAATATATGTGTGTATGTGTGTGTGTATATATATATATATATATATATGTGTGTGTGTGTGTGTGTGTGTGTTTGTGTGTGTGTGTGTTTAATTTCTACCCAGTGCTTCATATATATATATATATATATATATATATATATATATATATATATTCCCTAGCTATGCTGTTACATGGAAGACGTGGAGTTTCTTTCAAAGCATAGCTTAGGTGCCAACTCTCCTGATCTTTGAAGTAATTAGCACTTTCTTGATCTTGAAGTTGTTTAATATTACATTGTATATGATTTGTATTTAGTTGCATACATGTTTTATTCTTCAATTATAAGGTCCTTGAGGTTAGGGATTGTTTAACATATTACTTTGCTTGTTTGTATTTGTATCACTAGCTCCAAGTACAGTTTTTGAACAGCAGATACTTAACAAAAAATGTTGACTTGAAATAACCAACTTGGGACCCCAAAGAAAGTAATTTTAGGGAAACTAGCTATGCATACTAAAAAAGCTCCCTTAGCATCTGGAAAGGCCCATAAGGAGGCTGTAGATGTATAGATGTGGTAGAGATCACAGAAGTGTTATCCAATCTTCTCTTTTGATCCCAATAGGAAAATAGTATTCTTGAATATTTAAGGGATAAGGTCTTCAACCAGCTGGAATTAGTTTATGAAGTATCCTATTATTAGATAGATAAACTGTTAATTTCTAGATATTGTAAACTCATAGTGAGTGATGAAGAACCCAAAAAGTACATTTTTTTCTCACTTCTACTATGTAATTTCTACTTTTCATCATCACATTCTGGAATTTCAACTCTGACTGATAATCACTGTAAAAATGATTAAGTAGAATGTTAAGGTACCATCATTACTTTTTTTAAAGGAAACTGATTCCTATAGATTTTAACTTTGAAAATAATTCAGAGAAAATGAATTAATCTTTAAGAATCAGAATATGATTTTTGATGGAATAAAGAATGCTAAAGAATTAGTAAAATAATGTAAATGTTGAGCCTGATAAATGTGTATGAAATTTAAGTTATTTATTAAACTGCTGTCCCCATTCTGTAGGAATGAGAGGAATTGGGCTTAAACTATAGCCTAAGGGATTTAAAATAAAAATATACTATTGCCTATAAAAATCATATTGCTGACCCACAATCAGTAACCCACATTCTGAATTTTTTTTTCCAATAGTACTTTTAAGCTAATATGGCCTCATTTAGCTACTTAGTCCTATTTGTGAACAAGGGGTCTATAGAACAATTGAAAAAATTGAAACTTTAATCTTTGTTTCATTGTTTTCATACAGTGATCAGACAAAAATTATAAGGTATTTCATTTGTTATGGGAAAGATTCCTTAAACATTTTAGTCTATTGAATTTTGGAAAGGGGGTTATTAAGAGATGGTTAAGCAACTCTATTTGGGAAGACTGAAGAATAGTGTCTCAGAATCCTAGAGTGATTTATAGATAGTCCTATGCATCAAAAGAAGGAAAAGATAACAACAGATATGTAGTTCCTCCATGTTTTTCTAAATTCTGTGTTTTGATTATTAAGTCAAATAGAAAAACAATTCTATATCAGGAGCATAGAATTCATCTGAAAGCAATGTCATTTTTAAAATGAAAATAAGTTGCATGCTAAAATATGTTTCAAAAAAATGCTTCCTCTTTTAGATTTTTTTTGTTTTAATATAGTAGAGACAGGAAGTTTCAGAATACACTGACAAGATCCTAGATAATCTAGTCTCAGAACAATTATCAGGGACCACCACTTTGAGAAACTTGATCAGATCAGATGAGTTTCTTCTCTGACTTGCCATTTATAAATAGAGAGTTGTTTTCACTCAGCTCCAGGAGCTTCTTGAAACACAATGGCTATTTTTTTCTAGGTTCATAGAATTGGACTGCAATGAATGTTTTACAAATCAGGAATCTGAGAATCTGAAAAGTGAAGAAACTTTTGCCCAATGTAACCTAAGCAATCAATGGTAGAAATTGGATTTGAAACCATGTTTTTCTTGTTCCATGTTTCAGGATTATTTCTGCTCCTTCAGTTGTATTCAAATTCGTTGATCTAAGACTCCTTTGAATTCTTAAAAATTATTGAAAATCTTCAAGGTAGCTTCTGTTTATGTGTTATGTCTATTGATATTTACTGCTAGAAAGTAAAATGGCTTAATACTGTTATGAAAATAGTTTTGTCCTTGGAGACCCCCTTAAATTTACTTGGACAGCACTTTAGTTAACTTTGTACTACAACACAAAACTTCTAAAATGTCTGACCCAGAAAGTTCTCCTTAGCAAAAAGAATCAGTAGCAGAACGAATATCAGAAATTGAAGGAAAGAATATCTAAGGTTCTAGAAGGCTCTCAATAAATATCTGGCTGTAAAATCATTGAATCTCTCATTTATTATCAAAGAACTACATCACCAGAGTAACTTCCAGATGATGAATTTCTGGAGATTATGATATTCTGGAGTGTGACCTTATGTGAAACCATGAGGCAAATACTCTGGGTATCCCCCGCTTAACTGGCAGAGGTTCTAAGAGGAGCTCTCCAATGTTCACTGTCTACCCTCTCCAATCAGAGGGTTGGGTACTTGGGATTAAGTGGTACTGAGGAGGTGAGAGTTTCACGGCTGATTACAGCTTGCAGAATAATGAATATCTGGATCATGAATTCCAGGAGAGCAGCCAGATGGGAAGTAAAGGGTTTTGCCTTATTTTTCCAAAATAGTGTTTTTATCAAGTCTTTAAAGGTGATGTTATCATCTTTTTTTTTTTTTTTGGTTTACTACAAGCAACCATATAGTAGCTACATGGATTGCCTTGTTGCCATCCATTCCATATACATACATGCCCAACACAATGGAATTTTCCTTCAGACAGCATGATTTTGAAGTACCTGCTTTTAGGATCTCATTGTCTTTTGAAGATGATTTTTCAAATCTCTCAATAAAGTCAATATATCATCTTTGATAGATACAGGTCTCATGAAGAATCATATTAAAGAATTTTAATATGTTCCAGAGACTGGGGCAGCTAGGTGGAGTAGGGGGGCGGCTAGGTGGTACAGTGGATAGAGCACCGGCCCTGGAGTTAGGACTGAGTTCAAATCCAGCCTCAGACACTTAATAATTACCTAGCTGTGTGGCCTTGGGCAAGCCACTTAACCCCATTGCCATGCAAAAACTAAAAAAAAAATATGTTCTAGAGATTGATGCTCTACTGCAGTAATGTCAGTTTCCTCAAACACCTTCTTGACTTTTTGGTTGCATTTTCAGTGCTTTAATTAATTAGACTTTATAAATCAGTGAGATGCTAGTGTAGCAAAAATAAGTGATTGATTTTTAATTCCATATCTCTGAAGAACATACATAATTGATATTTATTTTATTGACTTGTTATCACACAACATTATATAAAATACTTGTAGCTGGTACAATATCATATGGGACCAGGAGTCAGGAGGACCCCTGACATTTATTAACAGTGTGTCCCTGGGAAGTTGCTCAACCCTGTTTGCCTCAGTTTCCTCATCTGTAAATTGAGCTGGAGAAGGACACAGCAAATCACTTTGGTATCTTTACTAAGAAAACTCCAAATAGTGTGACTGAAAATTAAAAACAACAAAAACAATGACAAAGGCATCTTATTAATTCTACACAGCAGTTCAAATAGGTTTTGGAGTCATATTGAACATTTTCTGTGTAGATTACTGTATAACTTCTCAAAGGGTCAAAAGTATATTCTTACACTAACTTATGGGTACTTGGTTGAGTAAAATGCAACTATATAGTATTAGTTCAAAGAGTCTGGCCTAATTAAACATTTTCATTAGTGAAGAGTCAGAAAAAATTAACTCTGTGCCCATCAAATTTTTATCATGGAAAGTCTTTAAGATTTCAGTAAATCTTTTCTTGTGGGCTTTTTGCAAAGCAATGGATTAAGTGACTTGGCTAAGGTCACATAGCTAGGTAATTAATAAGAGTCTGAGGCTGGATTTGAACTCAGGTTCTCCTGACTCCAGGGGTGGTGCTTTATCCACTCTACCACCTAACTGCCCCAATATTTTGATAAACTTTTAAAGGCATTTAAAATAACTTAGTAAAAAATGTGAAAAGCTCTAACCAAGTCACTGTCCTGTTCAAGATGTACTTGTAGTCTCTGTTTATTGGGCTAAATAAAGTTTTTTATTTAATATTTGATGCCCATATTATCTGGCATCTCTTTTATTTGTTTTATTGAGCATTATTTTCTTTTATGTATTTTGTTCAAACAAAACTGACCTTTTTTGCTATTCTTTGCTGTTCTAACCCTCTACCCCTTTTTCCATGCATGGGTTGTCTCCTGTGCTTGGAATATATTCTTTCTTCAATTTCTATTTTATGGAATCCCTGTAAAAATGTAGATTGATGATATACTTAAATAAATATATAGAGATATATATTTTAGTCACATATATATATATACATACATATGTACATATGAAGAGAGAGAGAGAGAGAGAGAAGGGGGAGAGAGAGAGAGAGAGAGAGAGAGAGAGAGAGAGAGAGAGAGAGAGTCAGTCTTATTTGTGTCCATATTGTTTTTTTCTCAATGTAATGTTTGCTTATAGAGATAAGGAAGTATTTTGACTTTGCCCAGCATACACTCCAATAACTATCATGTAAGGGGTTTTAATAAATGGTTACTGAGTACCTTCCTTGGTCTGGCTTCTGGCAGCTGTGGGGAGGAGAAAGAATGTTCATTTTTCATCTTATGTTGAAAGTCTAAAGCTTAGTTCAAGAATCAGGAATCTCTTCTTGTCAGACAACAGGGAGAGACTCCTAATTATTGAGTTTTGCCAGACTCTTCTGGAGAAAAATTATTTCACTAAACTAACCAGTTTCATTAAAGATTTATGATTATTTAGCCTCAACTGGATCCTCAGTTTTGCATGCCCATTTTTTCATGTCTGTAACATTGTGTATAGCTTTTCTCCTAAATCTTCTCTCCAAGGCCCCAACTTCACTCCTTTTCCTTGTTCCTCTTTACTGCTCCCCATCATTATAAACATTATAGACCTTATTCTGGAAATATCATTATATTTGCCCCATTATGTCAACCTCTACCACCAAAATACTTACCATTTCCCAGTGATTTGATTTAAATGTGTGGTCACAATATAAAAAAAAAACAACTATGGTAACAATCTATATAACCTATGAACTCTCTCTGATAACCACTCACATGTGGATTAAGCATCTAATTGACAACTCTAGCAGAGAAAGCATGGAAAGATTAAAGTAATTGTTTTATTTTTTCCAAAATGGGAATGATAGCAGCAGGGGAGAGGCAAACAGAGAGAAAAAGCAGTTGGATCAGCAGAACAAACCCTATCTAGCTTGTGGCAATTGGGGTTATTAATTTTCAGAGAATTGCAGGAGAAATTAGGTAAAGTGCACTATTCCAAACTCCTGGTGTGGATATTGTTGCTTAATTGATTCTTAGGCAAAATATTTAAGACAGATATCCTTGATTCCTATTTTGTTTCAACTGAAAATAGTGGACCAAAATGACTAAAAGGAATTGATTCCCAAGGCAAATAAGGAGACAATAAGAGATCCTCTAGATGTCCATGATGAATTCAAATGCCTGTGGTTAAGGATACCTTGGGTCCTAAAAAGAAATGGTAAATGTGATTGCCAAGTCACTCTCAGTGATTTTTGAACTATTGTGGGAGACAGGAGGAAAACCACAAGTCTAGATAAGGACAGATGTTGCCCAGATTTTCCAAAAATGGAAGAAAACAAAGTCTTCAAACTGTAATGGTCAGTGACCTTGACTGGGATATTTTAGAACACATTATTCATGAGATAGTTGGAGAATGTCTAGAAATGGTAGTAATGATAAGAAAGATAGTACATGAAAAAATTACCATGAAAAAATTACCTTCTTTTTCCTCTTAAATGGGGACACTAAAGAAGTGATTGAGAACAATGGGCATATTTAGATTTTTTAGAATCTATTTATAAGATATCTTTTATTATTCTTGTGGAGAAGATGGAGAGATATGCCTTAGACAATAATATAATCAGATGGATTCAGAAATAGCTGAATGGCTAAACTCAGAATTACTATTAGAGATTTTTCAGTGACATATTTTAAGGACCTATGCTTAGACAGGTACTGTTAAACACTTTTATGAAGGACTTAGATTAAGATATCCATTATAAGGATGGCTAGGTGGTGTGGATAAAGCACCAGCCCTGGAGTCAGGAGTACCTGGGTTGTGTGGCCTTGGGCAAGTCACTTAACCCCATTTGCCTTGCAAAAACCTAAAAAAAAAGATATCCATTATATGCTCATCAAATTTGAAGATGACATAAAAATTAGAGGAGTAGCTAATGACTCATATGACAGAAGCAAAATCTAAAAGTCTAGTTTCAAGCCTCTTAATTTGGTGTCATTGGACTTGTTTTCATAAAAAAAGATATTTTTATAACTATGATCATATTTCTTTTGTGATGTTATTCATTTTTTTGTATTTAAAAGCATGATTCTGAGAAGAGATCCATAGGTTTTAACAAATTTTCCCAAAAAGATTCTATGACAAAAACCAGTTTTAGAGTTTTGGAGTAAAACTTATATGAAGAAATTAAATAGGATCAAGTTTAAAGTATTATATTTGAGTACATAAGATTAATTTTAAAGTATAAGATGAGGGAAACAGAGTTAAGTAGCAGTTATTCTACAGAAGATCTCCAGGATCTTGTGGACTTCAAACTCAATGTGTGGCACCACAAAAAAGGAAGTATGACCTTGGCTTGCATTAAGAGATTTAGTTTCCAGGAATAAAGAGTGTCACTCTAGCCTCTCTTCTCATCAGACTTCATCTAGAATATTGTGTTCAATATTCTAATTCCAATATTCCAATAAGTTGTCCAAAAGTGAAATTCAATGTCTTGAAAGGTGATAGTTTCTTTCTTTGCAGGTTTTCAGGCAAAGATTTTTGGAGTAAAAATGATAGTGATTTCTTCTGTGTAAAATCAAATTATTTAGTGACTGATAATCTGCCAACTCTCCAATTCCAAGTTAAAGCAATTGCCATTTGAATTCCAGAGAATGATAATTAAGAGGTTAAAATCCAATGCTAAAAGTATAATTATGCCATGTCTTAACTGTACCACACACTATAAAATTCTCTGGAAATTTATGATCTTTTAAATACCTTAAGTTGTTCCTTCATTTTTCGGAGGTAATATGATATTCATGATTACCCAATTCTACTATCTTAGTAAGAATATTGTATGTAAATAATTATTAAGGAGGATGCTTAAAAAACTACATAATTTAGGAGTAGCTAATATATTGCCAGAAAAACTCAGGATCCAAAAAAAAGACCTTTATTGAGTAAAATTTTCAATAAAATTCAATATGATGATATTTAATGGGGGAAGTAAAGTCTTAAATTTATAGTCTTAAAATTATAAAGTTTCTTTTAAAAGTAACTTTACAAGTATAAGTTGGGAAAAGAATAACTAGAAAACAATTTTGTCTGGGAAAAAGGTATTATTTGGGTTAGAGATATTGAAAGTTTAACATAAGTCAACAGTGGGATATGGCACCCTAAAATGTTAATGGAATTTAGATTGTATTTAAACACATATTGTCTAAAGTTGTTTTAGTTTGGTTGTTTGTCTGTTGCATCTGAATTTTTGTGACCCTTTTTTGGGTTTTCTTGGTAAAAATACTGCAGTGTTTTGCCCTATCCTTTTCCAGTTCATTTTAGAGATGAAGAAACTGAAGCAAACAGGGTTAAGTAATTGTTGAGGGTTGCATAACTAATTAGTGTCTGGCCAGTCTTCCTGATTCCAGGACTGGGACTTTATCCACTGTACCCTAGCTATCTATTATCTGGAACTAGGAGGTATTAATACTACAATATTCTTCCCTAGTCAGACTATATTTTATGGATTATATTGAATTGTAAACATAGCATTTTATGAAATCATACAGAAGACAATGAAAATGGTGCAGAGCCTCAAGATCATACCACATAAAATTTGGTTGAAGGAACTAGAAATGGTTTAGTTTAGAATTCAGAAGCAAGAGACAGCAGAAATGTACTAAAAAGATCTTAGTCTAGGTTTATGTACTTCTTCTTGTAGGCTGGCTTATGGAAGATAGGTTTAACTATTTTTTGTGTGAAAAGAGCCAAATGGGAAAACTGAAAAGGGGGGGTCATAACTGTTGACTGAGGTTGACAAAAAGCTGTAGTAAACTTTAAAACTATTGATTGAGAGTGCTGATTATTTGAAGATGTCTATAGACTTTCCACATAAGAGAAATATTTGCTAACCACAAAATAGGTGTTTAAACTCCTAAATGCTGGCATTCAGCATATACATTAAGATAACAAAGGATTCTCATTTAAAATAATGCTTCCAATGGCACCAACCAGTTGCTGAGGGCTGTTGATGAAACATGCATTATACCTGGGGAGAGAGAGAGAAAGAGAGAGAGAGAGAGAGAGAGAGAGAGAGAGAGAGAGAGAGAGAGAGAGAGAGAGAGAGAGATGATGGAACCAGTGCAGATTTCCACATTTCATATATACATATATATGTAAATATATTCCTAAATATGTACATGTGTGCTTATATATGTTCATATATACTATACACACATAATTTGTGTACATGTATAGTTGTATGTGTGTTTGTATTTATATATTATTTATATATGCATATATTAATATGATTGATGTGAGAATTTATTTTAATTGATTCTGTATATATATATATATGTAATACACTTAATTTTCTTTCTTTCTTAATGAACAGGGGAGAAGGAATTGGAGGGAGAGAATTCCAAACTGAAAATAAAACAAAACTGATTTAGAAAATAACACTATTTCATGACAAATATATTAATTAAGATCATTGCAAGATTCTATAGATACTTTGGGGAGACTACTCAATGATATAAGGAGTTAGACTAAACATTGTCTATTTACTGTAAATGATCTGAATGATTAAGACTATTTTAAATCCTTGGTGAAATGAAGTTTTTTATAAGTATATTTCAAAATCTATAACTGTTTACATCTAATAATGACTTACTTAGCTTAAAGCATTAATGAGCAGAGGAGGTTTACTTGTGAACAGAATGGAATAAATTATTAACAAAAAACTTATGCATAGAAAAGTATAGTGTTCTATATAGTAATGGATCTAGATAGACTTCTCCAAGAGGAGCATCGCTGTACAAAACAGAGAAGCTTCTCAGGAAAGGACATACATCATTCAATTAAATTTTAGATTGGTTATGTAACTGTAAGTCTATATCACTGGCAAGCAACTGATGTAGGAAAGAGTATTAAGGGATACTGAAGCAAAAAAAAACTAGCAAAAATATTTTAAACTTTCATAACAGTTTTCTCATTCTATAGAAAGTGTTTTGGTGACAATTATTCTAAAAAAAACATTGATCTCTGATCTACTTTTCCTAGAAGCACATCTGGTCTGGCATCTTTATAATGTGTTTGTGTGTTTGTGTGTTTGTGTGTTTGTGTGTTTGTGTGTGTGTGTGTGTGTGTGTGTGTGTGTGAGAGAGAGAGAGAGAGAGAGAGAGAGAGAGAGAGAGAGAGAGAGAGAGAGAGAAAACTTAAATCAATATATCAATATGTACAGGTAGAATTCACTCTTCCTTCACCTCACCTCTGGAAACCTCTCTATCAAACTGCTTTGGTTTTTGTTCTGAATAACACCATTCTTCTAGGTTTGCAATCTTAGCCCTATCCATGAACTACTTTTTATTTATTTTGTATTTATTCTGCATGTACATGTCTCCACAATTGGAAAATGAGCTCCCTCAGAGTATTATAAGCATATGTATGTGCACACACATATAAACTATATATGTTTATACCTACAAATAAAAATATACATATATACATAGACACCTATGTACATATATGTGTGTATACTTTTCTAAATATATCTATATTCATAAAAGAGTTGGAAACAAAGTATTATTTGTTGTTCAAGGTGGAGTGTATTGGGAGAATCAGACAGGGTGGGCATTATCATTTAGGTACCTTTTGATATGATTCTTGCAAAATCAAGTAAAACTTCAACATGGAATAGATTTGGATTATGTCATTTTTTTCTGCCTAGAATGCTGTCCCTGTCCCTCCTCTGACTGTGTCTGTCTATTTCATTATTTAATTCATAGATCAAATGCTACTTTAATGGCTTCCCAATTCACCAAATTTCTACTACCAACACTAAGATCATAAAGTAGAAATTGGGAGGAAGCCTTTCTCTATACCTCTTCTTTGGGGTTATGTTTATTCCTTGTAATTTCACAAAATTCAAATTTGTTTTATGGTGTTTTTTTTACATTTCCATGTAATCAAAATTTTCTAGTTATTGTGTATACAATTTTCCTTGCTCTGATTTACTTCTCCTTACAACAATTCATATATCTATTCTTGTTTCTCTAGAGTTATCATATTCATTATTTCTTATAGCACAGTAGTGTTCCATTATATTCATGTACCAGAATTTGTCATTCTCTAAGCAATGTGTATTCATGTTGTTTCCAGTTCTTAGGAAAACACAGACACACAAAAGCTTTACATATTTTAGTGTCGCTTGAAATTTTCTTTTAGTAAAAAATCAGTAAACTCCTTGGGTCATAGGTTTAATACTGGACTTTCTGAATCAGAGAGTATGAACATTTAATCACTTTATTTGCATAATCCTATCCTGCCTTCCAAAATAGTTCTACTGATTCATGGTTCCCCCAAAATGAATTATTGTGTCTTTTTTGCCATAGTCATTCAGTGAATACTATTCCCATCTTTTATCATCTTTGCCAAATTTCTGACTGTGAGATGAATCCTCAGAATTGTTTTGATTTACATGTCTATTATTATTATTGTTATCATTATTGACAGAGAATCCTTTTTTGATGTCAATAGTTGGCAAATCTTTTAAGAACTGTGTTCATATCCTTTGCCCATTTATCTATTAGAGAATAACTTTTGATTTTATCTGTTTCCATGAGGTGTGTGTCTATATAGCTTCAATATAAAACCCTTATCTCTGAAATTTAATGAAAGATTCTTTTCCTGCTAGCCTGCTTCCCTTCTTATCATACATGCATTAATTTTGTTTGTTCAGAAACTTTAGAATTTCCATGTAATCAAAATTATCCAACCATCTTTTGTAATTGCTTCTATCCCTTCTTGGTTAAGAAAACATTTTACCCATAACTGTAAAAAGCATATGATATGTTTCTTTTCTATTTTTTTAGTTTAGTTTTTTTTTTTTGCAAGGCAATGGGCTCACCCAAGGCCATAGGGCTAAGTAATTATTAAGTATCTGAGGTCAGATTTGAACTCAGGTACTCCTGACTCCAAGGCTAGTGTACTCTATCCACTGCAGCACCTAGCCACCCCCTTTTCTATTTTTAATGATTTTTTTTTTTTAGATGGGATTTTTGAATTTATTGTGGAATATATTGTAAGATGTTGACTTAAGTCTAATTTCTAGTAGATGGCATTCAGTTTCAAAAGTTCTGATCAAAAAGAGAGTTCTTTCTAAAGTAATTCTTTTTTCAGGTTTATTGAAGATTGGTTTATTAGATTCCATTATTTCTGATTTTCCCTGGCCAAGTCTATTTCCTTGATCTAATTTTCTTTTCTTTAAACTAATACAATCAGTTTTAATGATTGCAGACGGGCTCTTATTTAAGAAGAAGACCATAGGTTCAGTATCAATTTGGTGGTAATTTGCCCAGTTTCTACTTTCTCCCTGTTTTCTGAAGAATTCTGAAAGACATTAAATATAAACATAAGAATTATGATATAGTTAGACAATAACTGATGTTTATATAATGCTTGAAACCTTGAAGATAATTTTACACTCATTACTGAATCTATTTCATAGATGAGGAAACTGAGGCCCAGAAAGGCCAAGAAACTTGCCCACGATCCTCTAAGATATGTAGTAAGTGTCAGAGACTGAATTTGAAAGTGATCTTATTGCCTCTAATTTTCTGTGCCACACTGATGTAAGGCTCTTATATTAAATCATTTCGTGCTTTCTGAATGTAGCCACCAGGTTGACACAAACTCTTCACCAAGAATATTTTTGGAGAAGCAGGATTTTCATTTTTGCTCTGTTTTCATTCTCTAAATATGCTACATACATACATTGTACCTTAATGAAGTAACATCAGAATCAATCTGAGCTTAAAAATTATATATACTTAAAAACCCTTAAAATATAGAGAGAGCAAAGGTGGTTGAATTTACTGGTACTTCATTTTAAAAGCTGGCTCAGTATCAAATGTTGATAAATTTTACAAACATGCACCATTATGTTTGACCACAGTTGAGAATGAAGAGTGCCTCTCCTAATACTGTCTAATTGCTATTGTACTACTCCATTTATTAAGTACTTTAATATTTTTTAAGAATCCTGTATTTGTTTTGTATTTATTCTATAGTTATTTATTCCCTAGATAGTTCTACTGCTGTTGAGTAATTTTTCAGTTTTGTCCTACTCTCCATGATTCCATCTGTTTTTTTTTTTCTGTGAAGATAGTGGTTTGCCATTCCTTTCTCCAGCTCATTTTACAGATGAGAAAATTGAGGCAAATAGGATTAAATGACTTGCCTAGGGTCACACAGCTAGTCACTATCTGAGATTGCATTTGAATTCAGATCTTCCTGAGTACAGGCCTAGAGATCTATTCACTCATCTAACTATCTGCCCTCATAATCTTTTAAGATGATGATGTTTGTCTTTCATTCTCAAAAGACAACTATGCCATCAGCAAGGTGAGGTCATGACAAACAAGTGAATTGGATTTGAGTGAGGAGGGGTTGTGCTAAGTCTCCAGTCTTATTTACTCCTCCAGAGAAATCTGGGTACAGTGGCCAGATATGAATCAGGATGACTGGAGCTGGCCCTGGATGCAAGGCTAGTCAGGGTTAAGTGACTTGTCCAAGACCACACAGTTAATAAGAGTCAAATGTCTGAGGTCAGGTTTGAACTCAGGGCCTCCTGACTCCAGGACTGGTACTCTATCCTTTGTGCCACCTAGTTGCCCCTAATACTTGGAAGGAAGACATTGGAATCTTCCAATGTGAACTAACCTATTGCCTTTACATGAACCTCACAGGATTTGACCCTGTCTCCTTAGCCAATTTTAGCCAATATGCTTTCTTTCCCACCTAATTGTAATCCCTTTCATTGATTGATTATTCAAATTTAGTTGTTCTCACTTTGAGAACTTGGTTAAGGTAATTCCTTTAGGGTGGGGTGATGATGCTGGATCCCTACAGTAAACATAAGCAATGGAAAAGAGGGAAAAAAATGTGTTTTCTGACCTCACCTTTTGAGATAAGAAGATAACTTGATTTCCCTGAATATTCTAACATCAATAACTTAAGAATACAAAAAGTGATGCAATTTGATGAAGGTTTAGGAGCTGCAGGAATCTGTTCTAAGAGATTTGGATCTAATCCAACCATTCATTTCAAATCTGAGTAAGCAGATGTGCTACTGTGTTTTGGTTTAGTTCTAACCATATGTGTAACATGCATTAAAATTAGCAGTATTTTCTTATTTTCGGAAAGCAACTACATCAGAATTCAATAACTTCAGGAACATAGGAATCTGTTAGCTTACCTTTTTTTTCTCCTCTTTCCTGAAAGACAATAAGGAAATGTATTAAAGTTATTTAGTTCACTTAAAAGTAACTTGGGCCAAATCTTTTCTTGTCAGATTATCTGGCTCAGTTCATTTTGTGTCACTAATAACTTTAGTATTCCATACCCAGATTTAAGTTTGCTCTCATTGATCCTGAAAATAATCTCTTTATGTTTTTTTTAATTAAATAGAACAGGTGATCCTGCATAGCCCAAAGTTCTCTTTTCTATTTTATTGCCACTTGATTAAATAGTTTGCCTAGTTTTCATGATTCCTTTGTTTTATTATTAGAATGTCCATTGTCTCCTGAGACCCATCTAATCTCTTTTAAGTGAAGTCCTGGGAAAGAACTTTTACTAACAGAGTGGCCTAAATTCTGAAATGCTGTAAAACTTGGGAATCACAAAGTTTAGACTATTAGGAAACTTAGAGATTATGTAGCCCAACTTCCCTCATTTTACTAATGACGAAATCTAGAGTGAAAGAGAATGATTGTGAAGTGTGGAGTTTACAATGCAAAAAATGCAAATAAGTAAGATTTTTAGCGAGTATTCTCTTATTTTTAGCACATTTCCATGTCAGGAATTTTGAATGTATCTCTTACTATTAAAACATGGAAACAGCAGCCAAAAAAAAAAACAGAAAGAAAAATAAACTAAAATTACTGAAAGCAGACAAAGAATTTTTTCCATGTACTCCCTGCTGATTATGGTCCTCTGCTCCCTTTCCCTTCCCCTCAAATTGTTATATTTAATTACAAAGCAGGTTAAGACAGATGCTTCCGCCAAGACTTGATTTGTTAATTTTGCCTAACACATTCACAGTGAATATCAAGGGTGGGAAAACTTGGTGGGGGAAAAGCATAATGGGCAAGGGAAGGAACCTTCAAAAGAAACTGAGAAAAGTCAATGAAAAGAGAAAGTAGGGGGTGGGGAAAAACCAGCAGGGAACTTAGTGCTGATACTGGTAATTAGTAGCTCACAGAGAGTTTAATATACAATGTATGTCAACCAGCTATGCTCCCAAAGTGACAGGATGGCCAGTCAAACAATAAACATTTATGAAGGACTGTCTTTGGTTAAGGCACTGGGCTAGGGGGCATACAAAGCCAAAAATGAAAGTTGCTTCCCTCTAGGGGTATCCAGGCAAGCAACATATGCAGATATGTAAATATCTACTAAATAAATTAAAAATGATTTTTTTTAAATGTGAAGGAGAGTCTAGAATGGGGATGGCAGGAGGAGCTGTGAGAGGGAATGTGGAAATCAGAAAAGGTTTTATGTATACTTGAGATGACCTTTGAAGGAAACAAGGGATTTTAAGATGAGGCAGAAAAGGAGAGTACATTCCAAGCATGGGGAACTGTCTATGCAAAAGCGTTAATACTGGGATTGAGATTTCTTGAATGAGAAGCAGCAAGATGATCAGATTGGCCAGACCTCAGAGTATGTAAAAGGGAGTAATAGAAAATAAGGTAGTGAAATATAGGTTGGAAGTAAATTGTGAAAGCCATTACATTTCAAAAGAAAAGTTTACTTTTGAGCCTAAAGATAATAGAGAGCCATGGGAATTCATTGAACAGGAAAGTAAAATACTTAGACCTGTATTCTAAAGCTACCATTTTGGCAGCTGTATGGAAAGATGAGAAAATTGAAATATTAAAACAGTTAGGAGACTGATGCAGTATTCCAGATGGATGATGAAGGTAGGGTCTAAAGAGGATTGTTTTAAGAATATGAAAGATCCAAGAATGCTTATAGGGAACAGAAATAGCAAGAAGCAATGGAGAGATTAAAATTGAGAGAGAGAGAGAGAGAGAGAGAGAGAGAGAGAGAGAGAGAGAGAGAGAGTTGCAGGGGGAGTTGGACAGAAGAGATGTGGAAGAAAAGGGTCACATATTATCAATATCTGGACTAAAAAAACACAGATGTCAAGGGATTTTGAAATATAGAGAATTAGAGAAAGGAATGAATAGAAAAGAACTTCTATTTTTTTCCAGTAAAGTATGAAGCAAAATCCTTTTCTGAAAGGGTTGGGCAAGGGGTGATTTGAAGAGAGAAGTGCTGACACAACTATGTGCAGACCATAAAAGAGAACCGTTAGGAATACATATAAAATTGCCTTGTTGAAGTGAAGATGGAGTTGACATTAGATAATATAAATTTATAGTGGACCCAAATAGCATCATTGTGAACATTTCTTTATGATGGTTCTGCAACATTCAGGAGCTAAGAATGTAGATGGTAGTAGTCCAAGACTAGAGTTTCATGGCAACAGGGCAAGTGGGTAAGGGATGTAAGAGTAGGGGATGACAAAATGTTGAACTTTAAGCAGAATTGAGAAAGGAAGAATATAAAGACTAATCAAGGGTAGTAGCCTAGGAGAGTATATAGTGATGCATGGCCTGGATAGTCATAGTGAGAATTAAGGATAAAAAGAAAAAAGGAAATTATTTTATTTTAATAGGATTTCAACAGTTTTGACATCTTAATGTTTTGAAAATAAAGTATGTAACTTCAGTGAGTGAATTATTTCTAAGTGATAGTTTCTTGATATTTAGTTAAAATATTATGTAACTATATGAAATATCTCTGATTTACTCAGAGAAGGGAAGTTTTCACCAGTGCAAATCAACACCCTAGTTATGACTTAGTGGTGAGTTTTTGAGAATTGCCTGAATCGGATATGGGTTAAGAGACTTTACTAAGGATAATCTGCTAAAAATTGTCAGGGGTCAAATTTGGACTTCAACTTTTTAATTCTCTAGCCTATAAGCCAGGCTACTGCTTAATAAAAATGTGTAACATTTGCAAATTAATTTATCCTTCAATTAATGACTTTTACTTAATCTCAAAACATAACTTTAACAGTCTTATTTGAAAAATATATCACATTTTCTTTCTTTTTTTTTTTTAAGATTTTTCAAGGCAATGGGGTTAAGTGGCTTGCCCAAGGCCACACGACTAGGTAATTATGAAGTGTCTGAGGTCGGATTTGAACCCAGGTACACCCCTGACTCCAAAGCCAGTGCTCTATCCACTGCGCCACCTAGCTGCCCCGACATTTTTTAAATATAAGGTCTCAATAAGGCAGATTAATGCCATTTTATGTAAAAACAATATTTATTTTTAAAATGAATGGTAATATTAACTTCAAATGATTGAAAAGTTAGTTGTTTGACTTAAATTTAGAAAAAAAATCTTTGCCATCCTTCTTCCTATATGTTTTACAGTCATTTCTTTCCACTTTCCTTCTATTGCCTTTGTCCAGTCACCTATGAATAATTTTTTCTTGAGTAAGAATCACATTCCTAATCAACTCTTCCATGGTTTATGCAATTATGTGAAGGTAAATCTATATAAAAAATATAAGTAAATTTTTCAAGCTTTAGCCTGCATATACTTGGAAAAAAAAAGGTAGAACATGATGGCTAAGAAGAATATGTTTACCAATTAAGGAAAATACTATTATTATGGGTTTATATGTGGTAAAAGCATTCTTATTCACATTAAATTATACTCATGAAGATGCTAGTGTCTAATTGCATTATCTGTCCACATAATTTACATTTTTACTTCTATATCCAAGGTTTTTTTTAATTTTTCTTTCCTTAACCTAACTTTCTTTCTCCTTATTTAAATATATGATTATTGCACCATTGCTTTATATGAATATATAATATATTATAAAATATTTTATGTATAATCATATATGTTAAAATAAATAATAGTAGCAACATTTTTGCAGCATGATGGGATTTGATGTTGTACTTTATATTGACCATTATACTTAGCTACTCAGGGCCTCATTTTCTTAACTGCAAAGTCAAGGAGATTGAACTTCAAACTCACTAAGGTCTCTTCCATGTGTGCTTTTTTAATTACCAAGAAAGTTAATGTAAAAATTGCCCTGAAGAGAACTACTTTTCTCATCTTTATCAGTCAACCAATAGTTGACTGATCTGAATTGGGTACTAAATACATATATATATGGGACAGCTAGGTGCACAATGAATAGAGAGTGTCTCATCTTCCTGAGTTCAGATTTGATCTCAGATCTTTGTTTTTTTAATTTATAGTTTTTTAAAAGTTCTTTATATTATTTTATTTTATTTTTATTTCACCTTTCCCTCAATTACACACAAAATCAAGTTTCAACATTCTCCAAAAACCTTGAGCTCTAAATTCTCTCCCTTCCTCCCACCTTTCTCCCTCTCATTGAGAAAGCAAGTTACTTGATATAGGTTAAAACTGGGTAATCATGAAAATTATTACCATAGTACTCATTTTAAAAGTAAACATACCTCCCCCAAAGAGAAATCTCAAGAAAAATAAAATGTTAAAAAAGTATACTTCAGTCTTTACTTAGACACCATCAGTTCACTCTTTGGGGATGAATAGTATTCTTTATCACAAGTCCTTCAGAGTTATCTTGCATCACAACAATGCTGAGAAAAGGTAGGTCATTCACAGAGATCATCCTGCGATATTACTATTACTTTGTAAATAGTACATTTCCCATTGTATCTGGTCATGTAAGTTTTTTTTTTTCTGAGGTAATCCAGCATATCATTTCCCAAAGCAGAACAGCATTTCATCTCAAACACATACCACAATTTGTTCAACTTTTCCCCAACTGCCCAACTGGACATCCCCTCAATGGGCATTTCTTTAATCTCCAGCTCCCTGCCACCAGAAAAGAACTGCTATATCTTTCTACCTATCATCTATCCATCTATCTATCTATCTATCTATCTATCTATCTATCTATCTATCTATCTATCTAGACAACTATCTAGCTATCCATATATATATATATGTATATATATGTATGTATATGCAGATATAGATATAGATTTTTTTCATCCTGTTTTTCATCTCTTCTGGAATATAGACCTATCAGTGGCACCGCTAGGCCAAAGGGTTGGCATGGTTTTGTAGCCCTTTGGGCATAGTTCCAAATTGCTCTACAGAATTGTTGAATCATTTCACAACTGCTCCAACAATACATTAATGATTCAATCTCCCTACATTCCTTCCAACACTTGTCATTCTCTGGTTCTGTCCTATTAGCCAATCCAGTAGGTATAAGTAGTATCTCAGAATTATTCCAACCTACATTTATCCTGTCAATAATGAGTTAGGACATTTTTTTAAAAAATGGTTTAAATAGATTGCATTGATAGCCTCTTCTAATTACTATTGATATCTCTTGATAATTTATCAATTGGGGAATGGCTGTTATTTTTATATAAATTGACTCAGTTCTTTATGTTTGAGAAATGAGGTCTTTCTCAAAGAAACTTGTTTCCATATTTTTCCCCTCATTTGCTATGGTTAAGTGTATTTCCCTCCTTCCTATTGCTCCCCATCTTCATTTGTTCTATTCTCTTTCTCCTTTTACCCAGTCCCTCCTTAAAAGTGTTGAGGTCTCTCTATATCACCACCTCCTATCTCCTTTCTCCTATCCCTTTCCC
The DNA here is from genome assembly GCF_037893015.1 of Macrotis lagotis. Classification (NCBI taxonomy): domain Eukaryota; kingdom Metazoa; phylum Chordata; class Mammalia; order Peramelemorphia; family Peramelidae; genus Macrotis; species Macrotis lagotis. Next base: position 183,085,306 of record NC_133658.1, on the reverse strand, counting down.
CTTTCCTTTCCCCTAGTGTAAGACAGATTTCTAAATCTTACAGTTGAGAGTGTTATTGAAATAATTCAGCCCATTCTACCTCTCCTTTCCATTTATCCCAGTACATTCCTCTCTCATCCATTAACTCTATTTTAATATATTATACCTTCAAATTCAACCCCCACTAATGCCTTGTCTTTATATGTTCCTTCTAACTGCCCTAATAAATGAGAGAGAGCATCATCATTTCAGCATCATCTTCCCATGAAGGAATAGAAACAGTTCAACATAGAGACTCTTAAGATTTGCCTCTCCTATTTACCTATTTTGTGCTTTACTTGAGTCTTGTATTTGAAGATCAAATTTTCTGTTCATCATTTCATCAAGTTTGAGAGTCTCCAATTCCATTGAATGTCCATCTTTTCCACTGAAAGAATATGTTCGGTTTTGCTTAGGTGTTGATTCTTAGTTATAATCCAAGTTTATTTTGTCTTCTGTAATATCATATTCCATTTAACTCAGACACTTATTGACTGTATGACCTGGGACAAGTCATTTAACACTGTTTGCCTCAGTTTCCTCATTTGCAAAATGAATTGGAGGAAACAAATAGCAAAGCACTCCAGTATCCTTGACCAAAAAAAAAAACTCAAATGGAATCAAAATGAGTCAGATATGACTGAACAATTATTGAATATAATTGTCTTTATACCAAAACATATACTGGGGATATATAATCAAAGTTTTTTTTTTCATTTCATTCTGTTGGCTAATTTTTCCTAGCATATTTATAAGGTACTGTTGGACAATCTAGAACAGATATTAAATGCACTTTCAAAGAAGGCATCAAATGGTCTTCCTCTGAAATCACTTACTATGTTTGGTAGAATCCCAGGATTTCAAAAATATGAGTTGAGTTGGAAGAGGAAGGTATATTCCTATGACAGTTGGTTTAAAAAATCATATTTTGATGCTTTGTTTTCCCAGATATATGCAAGTATTTTTCAAAATATCCTTCTTCTCTAGTACAGTGAGAGAGATTGCTGGACCTGAAGGCAGGAAGACTTGAGTTTGAATGCAACTTCTAACATTACTTTGTAATACTAGACAAGTATATTTAATGTTTGCCTTAGTTTCCTCAACTTTGAAATGTGAATAATAATAACTATATTAATGATAATAACAATAATACTTAACAGAATTGATGTGAGGATCAAGTGAGCCCATATTTGTAAAAGCACTTGTGCACACACACAGTGCCAGTATAATATAAATGCTTAGTCTATTCCTTATTTACAAAATGATCATAGAACTAAATAAAAGCTCCTTTTAGACAATCTTTTCAAAATTTTCACCTTTTTCAACTGCCATTTTCTTATTTTTCTTGCATCTTCAACATTTTTAGGAATAATAATTATTACTGCAATTAATAATCATGATAAATTAGTATCTTGACATGTGGTAATGTGATTTCTGAATTTAGGGACTGTCTTTGGAGGGAGGGCTTATGTTCAATTTGAGGGTCCATTGTTAGTAATATATGATGAAACTGCCAGAATTTGTTCTCTGCTATAATAACCTCCCCAAATGCAGTCACCTCTCTATCATGACATCATCCTGAGGCAATGAAGCATGAATAGCAGAGGCTTTTATCGCCATGTTACTGACATTTCTGAAATCAATACTAATGTATGACTATACACCTGAGGTTGGAATTATCAAAGTAATTTTTAAGAGAAAGGAAAATATATTGCCTTGAATGGGGATTTTTGAATTTTTGGTAAGCAATTGATTTAGGAACAGATTTTTATTTACTGCATTTTAAAGAGTCCCCAGATGATAAAAATAACCATAATAAATTTTAGCTTTCATAACTCCCATGAAAACTCAGCTATTTTCTTTCATTGAAACATATAATTTTATAAAATCATACTATTATATTAAACAATTTAAATAATTTATTTGTAATTTTGAAATTCTTAATACATTATCTATACATTAATTATATTTGGTTTTACATAAATTAAATTTTTAAGCATTAATTTGCATAAATCAAATTTATATATAATTTAATTACTTTTTTTTAAGTTTAAAATCTACACTGAGACTTCTGGGATACCATGTATCTTAATTCAATATAATTATATATTTATTTTAAGCTTTAAAGCTGCTTTGAGACTTCTAGCACGCCCTGTATAATTTAAAATAGAATAACCTGGTCAAAATACCTTTCTCTTAAAAAAACAATTTATGGAATAGAACTAGCATTAATTCAATTTAGAATTCTATGTCTGAGGCCAAATTATTTTAAGTTGCACTTTTTCTGCTCCAAATAGATGGTTTGAAATACTTTAATCACTCAAAAAATTTAAATGCCAGCTCGTGCATTGTCAGAAATTAAGTCAATTCAAATTTAAACTTGATTTCAAAGAATTGGCTTCCCATGTATTAAAACTGGAATGGGGTGATATTAGCATGGCCTCTGCACCCAAACTTGTGAGGTTTTCAATATTTTTTGACACTGAATTTAGAGTCAGACAATTTAAATTTGAATCAGGACAAGATCTTTTGGTTTTAGAAATCTCTTTTCAGCTTTAAACCTATGATTGTAGAAGTTCTTTTCACCCCTTCCTTTCTACCACCACCTGTTTTCCTGTATTTCTGAACTTCCTGATTATGGACTCAAATTAAGACTATAACAATGAGGGCTTTGTCATCTTTCCAAAGCATTAGAAAGGACAAAATATCAGGAGAAAATATTTCCTCTGAACTTTTGGATAAGGAAGGTTTGTATTAGTTTTATACTGACACATTACTGGAAGATTGAAACTCTTATTGTTGAAGTTGAAGCAATAGCCTTTGGTTACTTCAAGTGTGAGATAGTGTACCCTTTAAAGTATTAGAGATCACTTTGCAGTATCTTTTATGGACCCCGAATAGTTGCTAGATTTGGAAGTCATTTTCAAGCAGCTGTTTAGCTAGGCAAAGCCTTTTTGATTGCATTGCTTTTGAAGACTGAAATTGGAAAACATAATCTGTTGTCTTGGTCTTGGGGATTTCTGATAAAGAGAATGCATATTTCCCCAATGGAAAAGTGAATTTGCTTGCAAAGTTTTAACTTTAATTATAACAATTTTCCTTACCCTCTTTTTTTTTTCATTTAGTCACTCAGTGTGCTAAGTATATATTTTTCTCTCATTTCCACAAGAGCAGAAATTGATGAAAAGAGTTGACTTTATAGGGAAAGCTTCTGCCAGATTTCCATAGGCAGTAAAAATGTTACAATCATTTGGACTGAAATGTAATGGGTAATATATTTCTTGACTGTAAATTCATTTATGTGGATATGCAAAACCACCATCTGGTAGCCTATAATTGGGTAAAAAAAAAATCAATGGACACATTAAGGAAACAAAAAGTTCAAGTCCTGCTCTAAGCTTTTCTTTTTCTGAGGGTGGTGCTGACATATTTCAAAGTGTCTAACAATTAAAATACTTAAAATGTTTCACTCTCCAAATTCTATGGTCTCTTTGCTGTTGTGCACCTCCCAAACTGTTTCCTCAGATAGCAATACAAACACTGGCAGACCACCAATAACAAATTCTTTGAGGACCTCCACCAGCAGCTGGGAAAGTGAACTTGTTCTGACTGTGGTAACCTGCAGAAAGGATGGCAGTTGAGGTGCTTAGCTTTCTTATAAAGCATGTATGTTCAAATGATAAACTTTCCAGGTATTTTTATGAGTGAGAAAATCTCAGAGAATGCAATATTGCAAAATGTAATAGACCAAGTGACAGTTACTGATAGGATATCTGGATTATGAGTTTTCAAACAGAATCCACAACACTTAAGAAATACCTATTCTATTTCCATCTTAAAGTAGCATAAAAACTCTGGAAGTACTCTCTCAAAAAGCTGGCAAGCTGAGTTCTCAGATCTAGACACATATCTCTTCATGCTGCCTAGGAGTAACCCCGAAAAGTTGGAGTTGTATACCAAATATATATGAAATAGGCAAGTAACTAATGGGTCAAGAAGATTCAAAAGCATCCATCCTTCTGCATAGGTCAAAATCTTATTCCCTCCTGCCTTGCTTTATTAAGATGTTTAGTTTTGAAATTACCAAGTCATAGGAAGAGTTTCATTTTGTTTTTTTATTCACCTTTAAAGATTATTTTGAAGGCTTTTGGAGATAGAAGTGATAGAAGATTAGTCCCTAAAATGAATTTATTGTATAGTTTATTGTATGTGAAGCTCTGTGGAATACTAATATTTTGTTCCACATCATTTTACCATTTTCTCCTTTATGTAGAATTCTAAACTCTTTTCAGATATGCTCCAAGTGTGAATCTCAAATGTTCCAGCTGGATTTTAGGTACATTGAAATTCTAAATATACATGCAGTATGGGCCCTCTTTCCAACTTATAATTGGCAAGTTCCCATAGGAAAAAATCATTATTGCTACTATAAAAGCACTTCTTATCTGTCACATTTGGGAAATGAAAGTTTTGTAAAGGTCACAATAAAGTATGCCCCCAATTATGCTGATGACTTGTACATTACAAATGATTTAATAGCTTGGAACATATCTCAGTTTTTCTTACAATGTGAAAGGGGGAAATTATTAACTGAATAACTTTATTTCATAATTTTAGGAGAGATTAAAAAACATTTAAAAAGTTGTGATTGATCATTTTATAGTCTATACACATTCTCACTTGGTGATTTGGATCTATTTAAATTGAGTAAGCCTACAAGTATATTAGTTCACCTTTATTAATCTGTCAAGGTTAATATCTGCATAATGAGTTCAAGATAATTAAAGATTCTTTGGCATCCATCTGTTAGTGTTTACACAGGACGGTGAGTTTTGTAACTGAGCCTTTGCTGCAGGTTCATTCCTTTCTTAAAGAGATTTCTTTGTTATGGATGACAATAATAAAAATACTTTAAGAACCAAACAAAACATACCTCTGTTGCCTTAGGCAATTTCAGAATTCCTCTTCTTAAACTTTCAGCACACGATGATATATTAGAAGGATCACATAACATGCTATAAAGAATACATAGCTTGTGTCTTGACAGCAGGTGAGAATGGTGTATTATTGACTAAGATAGATGTCCTGACATTTTCACTTGGTTTCAGGAATATGATTTGAAGGACAATTTATATAAATAATGCTATTGATATCCATTCTGTCACCTATAAAAGGAGATTATTTCTGAGACCAAGTGGTATCTCACATCTCCAAGTGAATTTAAATTGGGAGATTACTTGGATTTTTAGCATTTAAGGCAATTCATTTCAGCAGAGTTTAATAAGTACCTATTATATTCAAGGGCTTTTGATTAGGCAGCAGAAAAACAAAGTTAAAAACTGACAGTTTCTCAAGTATAATGAGTTTACAATCTCTGAGAAGGATATGACATATTAATAGTCATAATAGAAGGCAGAGTATCTTGATGACACAAGAGAGAACCAGAAAAATACTCCAGAAAAATGTAAAGAATTAATGCATGTATGGGCATCTATATGTTTTGGATAAGGGAGTATGAATCAGAGATTGCATGAAGGGAGTAGCATCTAAGACGAACCTAGAATGAAAAAATGAATGAATGAATAAATGGAAAGCATTTATTAAGCACTTACTATATACTGTGCTAAACCTCTGGAATACAAATTGAAAAGTAAGAAAGTCCCTGTTCTCAAAAATCTCACATTCTAATAAAGAAGGAGTTCATATAGGAAGTTTCCATTTCAAGTCAGATGGAAAGGTCCCATGATCTTTAGTGTAAAGCAGAAAGCAAATGGTAATACTTCTTTTAAACATCATTTCCACTGATAATATCATATTATTTTCTGAAAACAAGCCATTTTACTGTGTGAAGGACTTTGGTATCAAGAGATTTCTTTTCTGGGTGTTCATTGGTTGTGACTTTAGCAATCACAGAATCCAATGGCAGACTGCAACCTCATGAGAGTTGCTTCTCAGAATGATGACTGTGATGACTGGCCTCAAAGCTAGGCTCTTGTGATCAGCACTTGGTATTGGTGATGACAGGGAAGGTGACCTTGAAGAAAGAGAGGGAATATAAAAGATGCAGATGAAGATGGTCTATATTCCAAATTTAAAGATTGGCCTGAAAAAAAAAGTGGAAGTTAGCTTCAGTTCAAGGAAAAGATTAGTTTCTACAAAGCATCCATGGTGGCGAGAGTGAAGGATAGAAAAATGAATGAAGACCTGAGAGGTCAGTTGGGACTAGATTGTGCAAAGGTTTTAAATATCAGAAGAAACAGTAATAATTGCTATAATTATATATAGGCAATAGAGAGCCACTGTAATGTTTTCAGCTGTGGACTTACACGGACAAATCTCTACAAATTATTTTGGCAGCTATGTGAAAGATTGATTAGGGAGAGGAAGATAATGAGAGACAAGGACACCACTTAGGGAAGTGTGTAATAGCAAGAGAAGATTAAAGACCTAAACTAGAATGTTGGTAGTTTAGAAAAATTCTGATTTACATTAATATAGCAAAATAGAAAGTATCTTCATCTTGAAGTCAGCCTTCTTAGGTTCATATTCTAGCTCTGTCCCTTCCCATCTTTGTGACTTTGGGCAAGTCCTTCTTTGATCCTTAGTGTTCTAATCTATAAAGTGAACAGATTGAACTCAGCTCCTTTGAAGTTCTAATGTTTGATCCTATGCTCCTAAATGAAAAGAAGGGAACAAATGGAATTGACACTGTGTAGAAAGACAGAATTTGACAACTAATCAACTATGGTAGGTCACTGGTTTGGAAGAATCCTAGAAAACTTTAAAATTTTAAAACTTGAGTCATTAAGACTATAATAGTACCCCCAACAGAAATAAGGAAGTTGGGAATCATGACAAATTTGATACAAACAGAAGAAGAGTAATTTTGGAAGTCTTCAGTTTGAGGCATTGGCAGAAAATGCATATGGGAATGTATTAAATGGAGATGGAGTCATGGGACTGATGCTCAGAATAAAGATGAGGACTGGGTAATACAGATTTGAAAGTCATTTTGTGTAAAGGTGATCATGGAAGCCATAGGAAAAAGTGAGCTCATTGAGGCAAAAAAAAAAAAAATATGGTAAAAGAAAAGAAAATGACCTTGGACAGAATCTTAGAGGTCAGGTTGGTTGATGATGACCCAGGGAAAGCCAGAGAAGAAAAAGTATAACAATTAAAAGAGAAGTGTAAAAAAGTCAATAGAGATGAAAACTCTTGAACAATTAGTATGTCCTTGTTAAGACAACTTAGAAGGAGAGCAATAAAGTCAGAAAGACCCGAGTTCAAATATGATTAAAAACTAGTAACGTTAACTCTGTTTTCCTGTTTCTTTCACTGTAATATGAAGATAATAATAACACTTACCTCTTAGAGTTGTTATGAGAATAAAATGAGATATTGGTTTTTAAAAAAAACTCTTAGATCAGGCATGGTGCATAGTAGGAATTTTATAAATGTTTATTCCCTTCTCTTCCTCACACCTAACCCTTTAGACCAAGGTTGTTGCTTTTTCTTCATTATTTTTTTTCTAATTACATGCAAAGGAAGTTTTTCCAACATTCATCCATGTGCAAGTTACTGAATTCGACATTTTTTCCACCACTCTTCCTTCCCTCCCCCTCCCCATGGCAGTGAACAATCTGGTAAAAGTAGTACAGGTACAATTGTGGTTTTACATATTTACATATTAGTCATATGTGAAAGAGGAATCAGAACTCGGGTGGGGGGGGAACCAGGAGAAGAAAGAAACAACATAAAAGAAGTTTTAAAAGGTGAACATAGTGTATTTTACTCTGCATTCAGAATCCCTAGCTTTTTTCTCTAGATGAAGATGGCATTGTCTATAGCAGGTCTCTCAGGATTGTCCTTGAAAGCTGAATTGCTGACAGGAGTTGCATTTGTCCAAAAACTGATCATCTCACAATATTGCTGTTTATGTGTACAATGTTCTCTTGGTTCTAGAGCAGGGGTTTTTAACTTGATTAGTATTATTATTAGTATTATGAACTTCTTTGGCAAATTAATAAAACCTATGGACCCCTTCTCAAAGTAATATTTTATATGTGTAAAATATAATAGATAAGATTACAAAGGAATTGTACAAATTGTGAAATTATACAAATAATGGAAAGTCAAATGCTATAATATATATTTTATTTATATATGTATCTATGAATATATATATGTATACATATATAAGTATACATATATTAAGTCATGGAGCTCAGTTAAGAATTCTTGCTTTAGAGGATATACCTATAAAAGTCTAAAAAAGGTACTGTTGAAAGTAATGCTTTTAAATTTCCTAATCATATTTACATTCAACCTATGTTCTCAATATTATCTTTTCTCCATCTTTCACTCTGACCTGTTATATTGGGTCATTTCTCTTTTTCTTTGGTTCCTCAACTTTCTCATATCTTTGCTTTTCCTATTTCATAGCTCTATATTTGTTTCATTTTCCTAAACAGTAGATGAATTGCTCTTTTCTGAACTTTGTTCCTTTTTTATGTATTTCCTCTTTTCTTCTCTTCTGACTATAGTTTCCCAATATTCCTATCACCAAGTCCTTGTTCTATACAAGCAGTCTTTGTTGTAATTTATGTGGTTTTAACTGTACATCTTTTTTTATTACTTGGTCCTGGGTAAACATTGGTAAGCTATTCATCTCTATTCTAAATAGGGGAAATGGCAAGTCTTCAATTTATTGAATGTGATAAGGATAAGTCGTCCAAATATATTCAAAACATGTGACTGCACAGAAACACCCAGAAATCCTTTTAAGGGCAATTGTCTTAGCTCCCCTCAAAAGGCAAAGTCAAGAGAATCTTTAGAAGGAATCTGGATTTATGACCCTGGGTTGAATTAAATTGGAATCAGCCCTGGGAACTATGACTAATATGATCCAGAGACTGTCAATCTGAACAAAATGGTATGTGTCATAATGAGTAGAGAAATGTTTGTGTTTTAATTGATGTTACTAAGTTGACCATTCCTCAGGGATATTTTTAAGACCTCAGATTAATAAAGCTATAAGTAATTGAAAGTTTTGATTCTTACTTTTTTGCCTACTTAAAAATATACTTGTGTCTCCTCTTAAGACTTGCATACTGAAGATATGTTCATAATACATTTTGCAGAATTAAAGACAACATTGAAATGGATCATAGAGGTCTATTGCAATCTCATTTTGCATATGAATAATAGTAATATCTAATATTTATATAACACTTTAAAGTGCAAAAAGAGCTTTAAATATATAACTTAAATTGATTCTAGCACATTAATCCTGTGAGATGCATGCCATTATTATCCTCATTTGATAGAGAAAGAACCTGAGGATGCAATGTTAAGTGATGTGTCCCAAGATTACATAGCTAATAAATTTTTAAAGCAGAATTTGCACTCAGGCCTTCTTGAGTCCAAGCTCAGCTCCCCAATTGCCCAAAGAAGCCATAGTTGAGAGAGTGTGATTTGATTTACTAAAGGTTGCTTAAGAAGTGAGGATTGAAGCTAAGATGCCCTGGTCCTCTGACTACAAAGCCGGGGATCTTTTCGTTCCACTCTGCTACATTCCAAAGAGAAGGGAAAGCATTGTGGGAACCAAATTTCTTTCTTAACTATATAAAGTTTAGGCATTATGTTTGGAGGGAATTAAGTGTATATGTGAATGATTATATAAGGTGCAGCCAATTACAAAATGGGACAAAAGGGACAAAAGCCTTGCATGACTTGCTGTCATTTTGGGGTAGATTCAAAGGAGAAGACATTTCCAGGAGATTAGCCTCAATACATCCCTCTTGAGACAGATTATCCTAATAAGCTGTCAGTTGTCAGCCCATCTAGTGTGCTGTTAAAGCAAGTATTAGGATAGCAATTGGAAAATAAACGTTTACAAATGTACTAAAATTGAATTATAAATATGGTAGTTAAAGGGAATGCTTGGCAAACTGTTTCCTGTTGGCTTAGCTGTCTGGATACTATAGTTCTAGTGTCTGATACTTTTTATTTAAAAGAAAGAAACTGAAAGTGATTTTCACCTAAACATCCAGTAGTAGGGTGTTTTATATTACTTGAAACAAATTTGGGGGAAAAATCTTTTCCCCCCAACAAATTTTATTTGACAAACATACAATACATATGCTCTTTCTGATTGGGAGGAATTTTCTTTGAGAAGGAAGAGAAGAAAAGATGCAAAATGAGAGGTCAGTTTTTGAATGTTAAATATCTAGAAATGGAGAATGGTTTCCCCTGTCCTTTTAATAGGGACCTGCTAAATAGAACCTGTGCTATTATTTGTTCTTCAAATTTCTAACATTATTAGTTTTTAATCAAGATTTGTTTTCTCAAAAGCTGTTGTGTTTTTTTAATGCTTTATTATTGTTTATACTTTTAATGAACTCTAACCAATCACCTTTTCAAAACAGTTTTTTTTTCCTTTTTCTTTTACTAGCTAATGGTATTTTCTATATATTTTTCAGTAAGTTAATGATTAGGTCCTTTTTTATTGAAGAAGACCAATAACATCACTATGTTAGAGACAAGTTATAGTGTCTCTTACTATGGTTAATCAGACTGATATGAACTCAAAATGCACTACTATAAGTCAGTCATAAATAGCCCATGTAAACAATCTGAGGTGGGTTCTCTAAACTTGCACATCTCACCTTTCCTTTAAGCTGTTTCAATTCTGTTTTGCTCATAGAGCACAACACCCTCAGTGAAGGGGGCATGCCATTCTAGGTGATCCTATGCCAGTGTCTCCCATGCTGCACAATCTATTCCAGAGTTCTTGAGAGAGAGACTTTGAGAGCGTCCTTGTATCACTTTTTCTGACCCCCCCCATAAGCATTTGAACCATGTGACCAGCCCATCGTAGTTGTACTCACTGCAGTAATGTTTGAATGCTTGGTAGTTTAGCTTGAGAAAGGACTTCAGTGTCTGGTATCTTCTCCTGCCATCTGATCTTCAGAATCCTCCTAAGACAATTTAAATGGAAGAGATTCAGTTTCCTCGCATGACTCTGGGAGATGGTCCAGGTTTCACAGACATACAGCAAAGAGGTCAGCATGACTCTGTAAATCTTCAGTTTGGTAGTCAGTCTAATACCTCTTCTCTCCCACATTTTCTTTTGGAGTCTCCCAAATAATGAGCTAGCTCTGGCAATGTGTATGTCAACCTCATTATCAAAGTGTACCTCTCTGGAAAGTACACTGACAAGGTAAGTGAACTTATCTACAGTTTTCAAAACTTCTCCAGTTGCTGTTATAGATGGTTCCACATTGATGGTGTAGTGCTGGCTGATGGAGGACTTGTATTTTCTTGGTGTTAATTGCTAGTCAAAATTAACACAAGCAGCAGAGAATCAACCCATACTTTGTGGTATCTCAGCTTCAGAGTCTGAGATGAGAGCATAATCATCTGCAAACAAAAGATCATGTACCAACACTCCCTCCACTTTGATGTTTCTTGACTTGTAGCTTTTTCACATTGAAAAATTTGCCGTTATTGCAGTAGCTGACCTTGAGGCCGTGTTCATCTTCAGTGGAGGCATTTGATGACATGACTGAAAACATCATGTTAAAAGCATGGGAGCAAGGACACATCTTTGTTCCTCTTCATTGGTGACTAGGAAATCCCAAGAGCATCATCTACTCTAGAACCTGGAAATCATGGTGTCATGGAACTGACATACAGTATTGATGAATGTCTCTAGGCAACCAAATTTTGACATAATTTTCCATAAACCCTTGTTGACTGATGGTATCAAAGACTTTGGTCAGAACTTCAAATGTTGTATACAAACCTCTGTTCTGTTTCAGGCATTTTTCCTGTAGTTGTCAGGCAGCAAACACCATATCAACTGTTCCTTGACCCTTTCTGAAGCTACAATGACTCACAGAGAGGTGACTATTTTCTAGGTGAAGGATTTCTACGTTCAAATTATCAGACATGGTAGGGAGAACTTGGTGGGAATGGAGTTGGAAGCAGCAACAGTAATACAACTGAAGACTTGTAGTACCGTCTTCCATTTACCTAAATGTAGTAAAACATCCTTGATGCATCCTCACAGCAAACTCTGACACCTGTGATTGTTAAGAAGAGACAAACAGGATGAGAGGGTGCTGAAAGCAATGAGTAATGCTTTTCAATAAGTCAGTAACTGCTAAAAATTCATTATTCTGTGAAAAAGATTGTAATTCTGATATGATAAAAATTCTTTTCATATATATTTGATTTTCTTTCTAAAAAAGAATGGGAGATGCAGCATAGGTTTGCTTTTGATATATCTTGGTTATGTGACCATGAACTAGTCATTCAATTTCTTTTTCTTCGTGTTGCTTTTAGAGGCAATTGGAATGAAATGACTTGGCTAGGGACACACAGCTAGTGTAGTCTGAGGTCATATTTGAACTCAGATCCCACTTAGAGGGCCTGTGTTTTATTCACTGCACTACTTAAATTTCCCAAAGCAATAATTTTTCAGCTTAGGCAGTTCTCTGAATCTACCAGAGATGGGCAAGTTAGTACAATATATAGATGGGAAAAGTTTTCACACTGATGAGATTATAGTTCTAGATTGACAGAAAAAAAGGCTAAAATTTGGAGTTTGAAAAATATTTTCTATGCTGTTTCTTATGAGACAAAATTTATATATATATATATGTATATACACATAAGTATATATACACATAAGCATATATATATTTACTTTTATCTTCCACAAAAATATCTCCAAAATAAAGGAAAAAAAGTAATTACTAAAACTAAAATGTCATTCTAGAATTAAATGATGCAGAAGACAAGATAACTTGTGATGAATAAAGGAGAAAAAATATATTTTCATGTGTTAATTTAAGGAATTGTTGAAAATACTGAGATGAAAACATTAAGAATGTGAATGTATAATCAGAATCATATTGCTTGTCTTCAAGGAGTGCAGGAAGAGGTAAACAAGATAGATAATCTATAACTCAAAATTATATGTAATTATGAAATATTTAATGAAATAAAGATATTTTTTAAGAAAATATGTGATCAGAGAAAAATATAACCTGTTGAAGGAATGCCAGATTTTAAGATGAGAAAAAATATCCATGGAGTTAACAAATACCATAACTTTTAGAGAGATTTATGGCTATAAAATATTAGTGATGCCTAATAACTTCTAGAGGAAAGGAGCACATTTTTCTGAGAAATGAATGGATACCTTGCATTAAATAAGGCATTTTTTTTGCTTATAGTCCTTTGTTATGAAATTATTCAAGAAATTTAAATTTCATAAGCATTACTATAATTATTACCCCTTTCTACATACTCTGAAGTGCATTTTTCAGTTTGTTCATTGAAAAGATGTTGCATTTTTAATGATATTATTAAATGAAACAGAAACACTGAGGACTGATCTGAAAATTAATTTACTTTCCTAATTCAAATTCACATGAAAAGATATTTTTTAGCTTTAGAGAGACTGGCTTAATTATTTTCATTTCATGTGAAGTCCTTTTCATCAATTTCCAAATTATGTCTCCTCATTATAATGCTGATTTTAAACCAATGAGAATACTTGTGATTCAGTTTTTCTGCCTTCTAGAGCAATTAGGGTCTCATTTTTTTTAGGTTTTTGCAAGGCAAATGGGGTTAAGTGACTTGTCCAAGGCCACACAGCTAGGTAATTATTAAGTATCAGAGACTGGATTTGAACTCATGTACTCCTGACTCCTGGGCTGGTGCTCTATCCACTGTGCCATCTAGCCGCCCCTTGGGTTTTATTTTTGAATAAAGTTTCCATGATATATTAATATCATAAAAATATAATAATTGAATCTCTAGGTAGATACCAGTAATGTTACCATTTTTTATTCTTTATTTAGAAAAGCAAAAAAAAAAGCTTAGTTCATAAGCTCAAGAAGTTCACTTTTCTTGAAATAATGAAGAATTCATTTCAGTTGCTGCTATCTTCTTTAATATACTTAACCAATGAATAGAGTGCATTAAATATATTATGTGCATTATAACTATGAATTTTTTGTTTTTGGCAAGCCCTTATTTCATGAAAAAATCTTAGACTTTTATGAGAGTTAGTCTAAGCTAAAGTAATTATTCCTTCTTTATATGAAATCTAATGTTTAGCTATTTTGGAACTACAGAATTATTTTTACTAAAATACTGTTTTTTTTTAAAAACATCATCTAGACTAAGAAGATATTTAAAGCAGTTTTTCATATGATGGACACATTCCCACTTAACTTGATTTTTTTACCCCCTTTGATGTTTTCATTTCTTTTGAATCTAAGCAAATGTATGTGATGTTTCCATAATAAATATAGGCAGTATTGACCAAAGTAAAAATACTCTGGTGGAATACCATCTTTTATCCAACGATGATTTTTTTTTCCTTTTCTTCTTGAATAATCATTTTGTTACGGTGCGTGGAAGGCCAGTATACTTACTCTAATTACATCCCCCATGCAAGCAAACTTCTATTTGTTGCTTAGAAAACTGGCATGGAGGGAAGAAGAAAGGTGTAAAACAAAATAAATCAGCACCTGTGGAAAATCAAATGGATCAGTGCAAGTTTCAACATGTCAGTTTTTTAAAGTCCTGAAAGAAAATAGACTAAGGATATTATAGTGTACTAAAAAAATAAATAGCCTCACCTTGAAAAGAAACTTCTTGTTTCTTCTAGGCAGCATGCTTTAACATTGCTATTATGTTTTATATTACAGGTGGCATTTTCTCGTCTGCTTTTAGTTACAATTGTGTTTCTTCAGAATGACATTCTGTGTACAGGTAGAGAACCAGAGAAGTTTTACAGAAGGGGAACAGAAGGAATATTTGAATGTTAAGAAGTTTCTATAGAGCCCTAGTGGCTTTTATCTCCATTTAAAACCTAGAGAATCGCAAAGCTGGAAGAGACCTTGCAGATTATTCCATGCAGCCTCCTCTAGTACAGAAGTGTGACCCAGGTAGGTTGGATCAATTCAAAAAGGAAGGGGGCCACAGAGCCAGAACAAAGTCCCAGGGGAACCTGACTCCTAGTCTGGGATTTTATTATGTAGTTTCCCCTTCTGCGGCAATGTTCATTGACTGGTAATCTAGGAGTCAAAGGGTTATATTCATTGCATCACTCTTTAACCCTGTAATATTCATCCTAAATTTGCTTAGTTGTCATTCTCCTTATTGATGGTTCATTCCAGAAATACTACATCTTAAAAGTTAATAAGTATGATCAGAGGAGTCACTTTGGAATGGCCAGGACACAAGAGGAAGTCCTCTCATTAAATGACAAGAGCATTGTTATTTAGACATTTGGGACAAACTTTTAGTTAGCTATATCCTCTTTTGACTCCACCCACCCGGATGCTTGTACAGGAACTGTAACTTAATGCTGGTTAACATCAGAATTTGAGCTCTGTTATTTTAGCATTTTAAATGTAAAACACTACATTTTATTAAGTGAGTACTTTTTTTTTCTTTATTATCTGGACTACAGATTCTGCTTATTTCATTTCCATACATGGACCTTGATGCCAAGGAATAAAGTAAAACAGTCCTATAAACAATTAAATTTCTAGCTGTTAAGATCGCCTTTTACTATATATAGATTCTTCTTGCTTTTGCTGACCATGTTTAGCCTCTAGGCTGCTCTTGGTTTTATCTGGTTTGTTTTTCTTGGCTCATGTTGTTATCCTCTGTGTATTGTATTTTTTTAAATGTAAAATTATGTATTTAGCAACAACCTTTGGAGCATATTATGTTTCTTTTAGTGCAGTTGCTATGCAAGAAAAAATTACAACCAAGGAATTACAAGTCAAGTCAAAAGTTAGGCTGCCATATCTATTGAGCTTAGTAGCACCAAGTGAGGTGTGAACATCTTATTGCTCTTTGGGGAATGTTAATGGAGGTGCCTACTTATTTACTTATTTACATACCAATACCAGTTAACAGTAGCTAATATAAAAACTGCAGAGCCTAAATCCTCGAATTCTAATTAAACCCTTCTTCTTGAAAGGGAGATCCAAGTGTATGTGTGTTTCTTGTAGACTGAATCTAAATACCACCCTCACAGAAGCCAAAATAAACTTGAACCATCTGTATGACAACTAAGCAAATTTAGTGGGAGGAAGATTCATGCATACTTCAGAACTACTACTTCTGCACTCCCCCCCTCCTTCCCCTCAGGTTTAAAAGATAAATTATTTTAATTGATGTGTCGGCTAGCCAACTTATATTGAATGAATAACTTTGATAAGTGGAAAACATTTTGGATTCTCAGAAAATAGAGTGTAATGTTCCAGCAAATTTGTTTCCCCTTTTTAGTAGTTGACAGAATATCACTGCAGATGTTTTCTTTTTTTGGTATATCCCTATATTTGGAATTTCATCCTAGGAAGTCCGAGGAAAGTGGCTGCTCCCTCTACTCTATGTCGTTAGAGCTCTTAGTTTCCTGAGTCAAAAGCTAACTTATCTGGTCCTAACACATTGGAGGCTAAAAGGTCATGTAGCTGATGCCTTTGAATAGTGACTTTTACTTCAAGTAAATAACAAGTAAAATTTATCCATAATGCTAATATCACTTTACCTCATAATGTCTGTGATGCAATAAAAATGTTATATTAGGGCATTTTTATGAACAATGTTATATAGATAATAAGTAATTATTTTAGTCTTAAATAGTAAAAAAATTATTAAATTTTCTTATGCCTTTTTAATTCCAAATGGTATGGATCACTCTCTCAAAAGTTTCCAAGGACCTGGAAGATAGCTTGTATAGGGAAGTCAGGTACTGGTTCAGAGAGAGTCAATAAAACCAAACATTTTGAGAGTATTTTTGTTAATGAAAATAATTAACTTTCGCTCAACATAATATTGGTTTTTGTGTTGCATAGAGAGCCTTGGATAGAAAATAGGACTTTGAGTCAAGAGTCCTGAATGTTATGTGATTAAGAATAAGGCACTTGACCTTAACTCTTAAATTTTGTCATCTACAAAAAAAGGAAAATAGTAATTACATTATCTACCCCACAGGGTTCTTGTGTGAAAAGTTCTTTTCACATGTTAAAATGTCATATAAATTTAAATTGTTATTATCATTATTAGCTGTGTGAAATAAATGTTTCACTTGCTGTAAAATTCATGATGAATACCATCCCATATTCTTTAATTCTTTCTTTCATGTTCTCCTTTGTCCTTCTCAGACATATTCTGTATCTGAAACTGACAGTAGAACAATTTTCACTTTGGGGGAAGTTGGTCAATAGATAGTTTCCCCTTTGGAAAACTTTAGACATTATTGTTGGGTATTTTTCTGTTTCATTTTCAACAACTAAATTAGGTGCCCCAAATAGTTTTTAACTAAGAAGAAAAAAAGTTGCTTATTTTTTGAACAAAGTCTACATGGTCCCAAATAGGTCTGATTTATAATGCAATATATGACTTTCTGTATTTCTAGATTCCTGCTGGTTGTTGCTATGTCTATTGTGAGAATAGGGAAGAAGGAAGAGAGAGGGAAAAGAAAAAAAACAAAAGAAACTAAAATCCCTTATCCTCCCATGTCTGCTTGCTTCTAGCCTATATATCTTTTTTTGGTTTTTGTCTCTTATCCATTACATTAACCTTGCCTGTAGCTTTGTGACATTTCCAAAATGGAGAAGCATGTCATATATCACCTATGCTTCACTGAAGTCAGTGCTAAGAGTATAGAACTCTCTTAGCAGGGACCAAGGATGTATACCTTAGACACTCCACTTGAGACTATTTTTCCTCCAAGTTGTCAGTGACTCTTTTAATCACTATTTTGTGGAATGAGTCATTCAACCAGTTTTGAATTTTTGTCAAATATCTTGCCAAGATACACATATATAGTATCTAAAGCATCCTCGGATATGCCAGGCTAGTAATCTGTCAAAAAAATGAGGTCTGCCATGACCTATGCTTGATGAACTCATTCTTTTTTTTATTAGGAGGATATATGACAATTACTAAGAGTTCACAAATTATCTCTGTAGTACTATGTTTTAGAATCTTCCTAGGAAAAAGTGAGATATTTTGCTTTCTCTTTGGAAAAGTAGTGATTCTTTTATTTTCCTGATTTTTTCAATTGTCATGTGATCAAAAGCTTAGAGCCTGAAGGGTCCATAGAGATCACATAATATAACACTCTCGTTTTTTTTTAAGTAAAGACAAAGAAACCCTGTGAAAAACTGAGTAAATACATATTTACTTGCTTTTGCATAGTCTATGCCAATTCCATGCCAAGAAGATACTTTCTACTCCTATTTTCTTATTATCCTTGACTTCCTTAGGCTTAGCTTATGTGGTACTTCCTATAGAAATCCTCCCAGTGAGTAGGGATTCCTTTCCTCAAATAATCACATATTTGATACAACATATATTTGCATATATATATATATATATATATATATATATAATACATACATGAGCATGTGCTCACATATAACTATATTTCTATCCCTTTATTCTTAGCTTGCTTGATACAATTATCATCTTTCTGCAGATGGTTCCAATTCTAGAAGTGTCAAACTTGCAAGCCTTCCACAAAACTCCCAAATGAAGCCAGAAACCAGATTCAAATTTAATTGAGAAATGTTTAATGAAATAAATAAAAATAATCAATTTGAATAATGTTAATGTTTGATGGTCTAAGAAAATATAGGGCCAGCAGGCTCTATCTTTGATTTTGTCAGTATTACTCAAATCTATATTAAGCATTCATTTTTTTACACTAAATTCTGATCTTGAACTCTACACAGATGTCCCATATGCATTTCTTTTTTTAAATTAAAAAATATTTTTTACATTTGAATTTCAAGTTTTTTTCCTTGCCTCCCTCCCTCCCACCTCTGTGGTAGAGAAGGCCAACATTTGACACAGGATATATATATATATATATATATATATATATATATATATATAGATAGATAGATAGATAGATAGATATAATATATGTCATAGATGATAAACATAGCAGTTCTTTCTCCTGAGATGGAGAGCATCTTCTTTCTCAGGTTCTTTGTAATTGATTTCAAGATTCATATAACTCAGTGTAGTTTAGTCACTCACATTATTAACTCTTTGTGCAATATTACTGTTACCATATACATCATTCTCTTGGTTTTGCTCATTTCACTCTTCATTATTTCATTCAAGTCTTTCTGGTTTTTTTTTTAAATTTAACCTTTTCATCATTTTGTATAGCATGGTAGTATTCCATCACAACCATATACCATAGCTTCTTCAATGATTTCCCAATTGATAGACATTTTCTCAATTTCCAATTCTTGGACACCACAAGAGAGTGACTAGAAATGTTTTAAAACATATAGGTTCTTTTACATTTTCCCTGATCTTCTTGAGGAACAGATATAATAGCAGTATTACTGGGATATATATATTTCAATTTTGATATGTCCAAAACAAAACTCATTATCTTTCCTTGTAAATGCACCACTCTTTTAATTCCTATTGAAGACAGAAACATAAATGTACGGACCCAGAACTTTAGATTCATTATTTTTGCTCCTCTTCTGTATTCATTCAACTTGTTACATATTTTAGAATTTGCTTTCATTAAATCTTTTGCATCTTTCCTCTTCTCTCTTTTCACATGGCCTAGTTAATATCCTTACCACCTCTCAACTAAACTGGTAGAATAGCTTTTAAATTGGTTTTCCTTTGCTTCGCCTAGTCTTTCTCTAACCTATCCTTCAAAAAGAAGCCATGTATGTGTATTGTCTATGTGTTCTTATTTATTTATTTGTTTGTTTGTTTGTTTATTTATTTATTCTGAGACTGGAATGGGAAGGGGCTGAAAATAAGATAGGGACTGAAAATAAATAAATCTGGAGAAGTAGATTGCAACTATATTTTGAAATGCAAGTCAATTAACCTTTCTAGGTTTCAGTTTCTTCACTTATCAAAATGAAAATGTTAGGCTAGTTCATCTCTAAAGTAACCCTTCTAATTCTCTGATCCTGTAAGTTTTGAAAACACATAGGAAATCTAAGACAAGAATAGATTTGGTAGCTGTGTGGCCTTGGGCAAACCACTTAACCCCATTTGCCTTGCAAAAAAAAAAAAGAATAGATTTGGAAGGAATCTGGCAGATGGAAACATCAGAAGAGAGGAGACTAGAAGCAAAACGGAGGAATTTCAGAGTTCATGAACAGAGAACTAGCTAGCATAGCGATTGTATGATCCATGATGTGACCATTGTTGTGAAAAGCTAAGGCGGGTATATTCAAGGTAGTTTATGAGAGCTGATCAGGCTGTTAAACTTGGAAGGCAAGTTATTCAAGGGAACAAATGAACTGAAGTCTAGTGGTTGAACATAAGTAGAACTGGAATGGATAATATAAATGAATAATCAAAAGGAAGATTTTCTAAGTTAGGGTATAAGTAGATAATACAGAAGTGACCCAGAGGAGCAAGGAATAAGATTATTCTTTTTTCAGGCCTTCTTTTTTTTCCTTGTTGGGGTAAGGCATGAGAAAAGGAACATCATATAAATGATATAATGATTTTTATAGACATCAAGGTTTCTGAGGTCAATGAAAAGTGTAAGAAATGAAATTAAGTTATCTAGAATTAAATATAATTTATTAATAGTAAAACATGGGTTTAAGATAATAAAAATGGAGAAAAAAAGGCAGAGAAGAATATGGACCTCAGAGGATAAAGAATGGAGATAGTTGGAAAAATGACATTTTTGTCTTAGTAGGCTCTGATTTTGAATAATAGAAATAAGGAGAGCAAGAGGTGATTGTTAGCCATTGTATGGGGGCGAAGTAATTGATCAGGCTTTCTAGTCCTTTGATGGTTTTATATGTATATGTATATGTATATATAATATATATATATATGTAATTTGAAGAATAACT
This sequence comes from Macrotis lagotis, assembly GCF_037893015.1. Lineage (NCBI taxonomy): Eukaryota > Metazoa > Chordata > Mammalia > Peramelemorphia > Peramelidae > Macrotis > Macrotis lagotis. Next base: position 183,064,385 of record NC_133658.1, on the reverse strand, counting down.
GAATAAACTAGAGCTATTTATGTTGCTGAAGTAAAAATTAAAGAGAGACATGATCACTAGTTTCAAGATACATTTTTCTTTATTTCAAGGGTATGAATACTCCTTTTATAAATGAATATTTCAGCTTCTCTGTAATTTTTTGTTCTTTAGAATTCTTTTTCATGTTTTCTCTTAAAACCTCTTTAGAAGGTCTCTGTTGAAGCTGTTTTTCTAGATCATTTTTGAGTACATGAGTACCCCTTTTGGTCTGATTGGCCATTATCCTTTGATATCACCATTTGCTTATCCTATCATCATTAGTTTTTAATCATAATTTCATCTGTTTTCCGAATGAGGTCTTTCATGTCACCTTTTGTATGTTTTCATTGGGAATATATTGTAGCCTATTAGTAATTATTGTGATTTCTTCATTGATCTTTGAGTAGACTATAAATTTGATTATTCATATTTTGTGGTTTTTATAGAATTTTATTTATAGTATCACTAGGTTCAATGTACAAAATATTTTTCTAATATTTATAGTTGTTCAACATGGACTGAGAAATAGTCAGATATACTAGTGATCTAACTTTAAAACTAAGATTCTCTGAGATGAAACCTTGCTTTTGACATATCCTAGCATTTGTGACCCTAGCAAAGGATTTAATCTTTCAGTATTCTGATGACTCTGTAAAACTATGAAGCTGCAGAGAAGGTACCGAACTGCCTTGAAAGAGGGAATTTCCTCATATGGGACTTTCCTATACCAGTGAAATCAACAGGTTCAGTTCTAACATGAAATAGAACATATAACATTAGTGTTGGAACATCACATGAAGGATCCAAGTAGTGGATGTCTCCCTATTAGAATCTGAGTTTTTTGCCTTTGTTTTGTCTGTGCTTAGTAGAGAACTTAGAGCTCCCAGTAGTAACAAATGCTAATTGATGGACTGAATGAATGACTTTTAAAACCACATCTCTAAGATGCTGAAAAAGGAATTCATGCATTAAGTAGAAATCATGAAGAAAGCAAAGAATTGAACTAGACAACCTAAGTTTGTTCAATCCCTAAGATTATATGATTCTGAATAAGTTCTCTTTCCACTTGACTGAGGCAGCTGAGTGCTGATCTTAGATGATAAAAACCTGAATGCAAGTCACTTAACCTCATTTACCTTAATGCACTGGAGAAAGAAAGGAATGTATTCCAGTATCTTTGTCATACAAACTCCAAAGATAGTATGGTTCATGGATTCCCAATGAACTGGACACAACTGAATGAATGACCAACCCAACAACAACCCCTCATTTTATTCCTTTGTGATTCAATATTTATAGTTAGAGATGCTAGAAATAAACCCAAAAAATGAACATCTGGCTAAAGCTCCTCATTAGAGACTTCATGAGGTCAGTCTATGGCTTTACTTATAACATATAAATTTAATTAGAATACTACTTGGGATGCGCTGTATTTATAAACAGCCTTCACGAGAAATCTGTTACTTACTTAACTTCATGGGTCATTTCTCCTCTTACATGATGTTTATCTAGATGCCAAGATCCCTTTGAAGTCAACAGAAGAATAAATATAGAAGGAAAATGGAAATGCATGATTACTTTAATAATATTCAACTTTTAAAGTCATAGAAACAAAGTAGTTAGAAATTTTGGGTAGCAAGATTCTTATTTTTATTTGATGAGAGCTGATTTTCTTTCAATTAAATTCAGCAAGCTAGTTTATTTCTGCCTTTTGTTTATATTCGAGTAATTTTTTTTAATAACCATATCCTCTTCTCTCTTTTACCATTGAATCTTCCCATTTAACAAATTCCCTTAAAGATTTAAGCAAAATCTAACAACAGGTTCTATAGTCCCTGACCTTCCTACTAACAGGAGGTAAGGAGTGTTTCATCAATATTTCTCTGAGAAGGATTAGTCAGTACAACTAAACTGCCTTTCAGGATCAATTTAATTTACATTATTGTGTTTATTGTGTATATTATTTTTCTGTTTCTTCTTACTTTTAATAAGATTTCTATTTTTTCAGAATTTTTCATAATCATCATTTTTCATTGCACCATAAATTTTCATTACATCAATATACCACAATTTGTTCAACTCTTCTCTAATTGTTGGGTACTCACTCATCATCTCTTAAGTTTTTTTGTGTTTGCAAAATAATACCATGAATATTTTTATCCATATTTTGGTACCTTGTTCTTTTGTTTGTTTGGTTGGTTTTTGTAGTTTTTTGTGTGGTTTGTTTTCTGAATTACCATTCAAGATACTAGGTCTGGAAGTAGAAAAGTCAAAAGCAAAAAAACAAAAAAAAAGTAAAAATGAGAATCTTTGTCTTTAAAGTACTTAAATTTTACTGGAGGGTATTTTGAGAATATAGGTGTTACTTCTGTACAAATCCACATTCATTATTTGATTTAGTGGTTGTTATAAGAAAGTTTGAGTTGCTCAATTTGTTACAGTCAATGTATTTGATATAGTGATAATATTATTATTGAATTGGACATCAGAGAGCATGAATTTAGGCCTGATTTAACTCCTTGCTATCTGTGTGAACTAGTCAAATCACTTTACTGCTTGGGTTTCATTTTCTTCATTTAAAAAAAACGAAAGGGTGAACAATATCATATCATGGTGGATTGAGGGATGAAAGTAACTGGGAGATTTTTCAGTCCTTCATTCTGTGTCCATATTTGCCTCGGAAAACATTTGGTTCTATAACAGGTTTATTGAATACTTATTTTATGCCCCAAACTGTCAAATTATCTAGTAAATGGGGGGGGCAGAGCCAAGATGGCAGAATGAAGGCAGGAATTCCCTGAAACTTGTTCCCCCCAAAACTCCAAAAGCCATCAAATTTTGACTGTAGCCAAAATTTAGATGGGCAGAACCCACAGAAAGACTGAGTGATACAATTTCCCAGTCTATGATAACTTAGAAGTTCCTCAGGAAAGATCTATTTCACCAGGACTGGGGATTGGAAAAAGTCGCAGTGCATGGCTAGATGCCTGGATCCATGGCAGAGGGGGTAGTTTCCAGATCTCTTGGCCCAGGGATAATGGGGACAGCCAAAAGGGATGGTGAAAGAACTCTGCCACACCAGAGTGAATGTGGAGTGAGTGCCAGCCTCAAAGCAGCCCTGCAGTAAGAACCTGAAGTGGGAGTCTATAGAGCCACCCAACATGTTCAGAACTCTCAGCCCATAGACAGTAAGGGGGCCAGGGGAGACTACAGAAGTCTCTTTGCTCTCCCTGGGGCAGGACTCAGCTGTTTGCCCATACTCAGATCCAGGTTGCTGTATGGGCCCCCTTCTTACAGTTCCAGGGCAGAGGGGAGGGCTTGTGGTCATTCACATACCAATGTACAGGCAAGAGCACAGTCAGAGCCTCTCATAAAACCCTTGGAGGAATTAAGCTACCAGTGGGGTATACCAACCCCCCCCCAAAGTTCTTGGAAGTGTAGTAAATCAGCCATAGGCTGAGGAAATGAGCAAATAACAGAAAAAGAAGAACCTGAACATAGAAAATTACTTTGATCCCATGGAGGATCAAAATACTCAAATGATGACAAAATACAAGCTTCTGTACCCAAAACCTCCAAAAGAAATAGAAAATGGTCTCAGACAATGGATGAGCTCAAAAAAAGACTTTGAAAAGCAATTAAGGGAGGTGGAGGAGAAATTGGGAGGAGAACTGAGAGAGATGAAGATTAATCATGAAAACCAAGTCAGCAACTTGGTGAAAGAAATACAGAACAATACTCAAGAAAATACCATATTAAAAACCAGTTTGGGACAAATGGAAAAAAAAGCAAAACAAAAGGTAAATGAGGAGAAGAATGCCTTAAAAAGCAGAAGTGGCCAGCTGGAAAGGGAGACAAAAAGTTCTCTGAAGAAAATAACTAAATACAGAATGGAACTAAAGGAAGCTGATGACTTTGCAAGAACTCAGGAAGAAATAAAACTATTCCAAAAAAACCCACCAAAAAACAAAAATTAGAAGAAAATGTGAAATATCTCACTGGAAAAACAACTGACCTTGAAAACAGATCCAAAATAGATAATTTAAAAGTTATTGGGCTACCTGAAAGTGATGAACAGGAAAGGAAATGAACCTAGACTTCATTTTTCAAGAAATAATACAGCAAAATTGCCCTGAGATTCTAGAAGCAGAGGGTAAAATAGAAATTGAGGGAATTCACCAATCACCTCCTGAAAGAGATCCCAAAAGAAAAACTTCCAGAAATATTATAACAAAACTCCAGAACTCTCAAGTCAAAGAGAACATGCTAAAAGCTACCAGAAACAAACAATTCAACTTCCATGGCTCTATAGTCAGGATTACACAGGGTCTCACAGCATCTACATTAAGGACTTGTAGGAGCCCTTGTTTACTTATTTTATATTATTAAAATAATCTTTTTGTGAGAGTAATCACAAGCCCTCCTTCCCCCCCCCCCAAAAAAAATGATTAGAAACCTCAAGAATAATGAAAAAGGCCCCCAAGCTTGTAGGGCTTGGAATATGATATTCCGGAAGGCAAAAGATCTTGGTTTACAACCCAGAATCAATTACCCAGAAAAACTGAACATTCTTTTTCAGGGGAAAAGATGGACTTTCAATGAAACAGGGGACTTTCAAACTTTCCAATTGAAACAACCAGAGCTGAACAGAAAGTTTGATGCCCAAGTACAGGACTCAGATGAACCATAGAGGGGGTGTACAAGAAAGACAAATTATGAGGAACTTAATGATGTTGAACTGCTTGTATTCCTGCATGGGAAGAAGATACTGATAACTCATATGAACTATCTCATTTATAAGAGCAGTTAGAAGGAACATATAGAGACAAGACACAGGAAGGAGCTGAATAAATGTTATATAATATAGTAAAAAATGGAGTCAATGGGTGATAAAGGAAAGGACTGGGAAGAAGAGAAAGGAGAGGAAGAAGGGGCTAAGATATTTCACATAAGAGTTAAGAAAAAGCTTTCACAATAGAGTGGAATGGGGGAAGGCAAGGAAGCCTTCATTCTCATCAGAAATGGCTCAGAGAATTAATAACATATAGACTTAATAGGGTATAGAAATCTATCTTACCCTAGAGAAAAATGAGAAGAAAGGGATGGAATAATGAGGAACATACTTCTGAACAGAGACAGGGTGAAAGGAGAGAGAGAATAGAATAAATGAAAGTGGGGAGGAATAGAGTGGAGGGAAGTACAGCTAGTTATAGCAAATGTGGGAAAGATATTGAAGCAACTTCCCTAGTGACTATGATGGGGAAGGCAACTCATTCCAGAGACAGAGCCATTGGAATCTGAACACAGACTGAAGTACACTTTTTTCTCTTTTTTTCACTATTCTTGAGGTTTCTCATCTTTTTTGTGGGGGAGGGGGGTTTATGATTACTTTCACAACAAGATTATTTTAATATAAAATAAGTAAACAAAAATAGTCTAGTAAATACATCAAAGTATAAACTATGAAACTTGATTTAGAGGTCTTATATTTTCATTGAGTAGAAAAGATGTAGGTATCTTTTCTGGGCTTGGCAAGGTCCCTCATCACTTTTTCAGTCTCTCTCTCTCTCTCTCTCTCTCTCTCTCTCTTTCTGGATTAAGGAATTATTTTTTACTTTACTTGAACTAATCCTGAAAAGGTATAATTATATGATACAGTTCACTTTCAAAACCTAGGGGTAACTGTGATGGGTTGAAATTCCAGTGTCTATTAATCACTACTATATATTATGAGCCCCATTTAAATAAATCAATAAAAATAACATCACTATTTTAAAATATGAAACTTTCTAATAGAAGACAAAGAAAAAGGGATGACTCATATAGCAAACATATATGTATGAATGTGTGTGTGTGTATGTCTGTATCTGTCTAATCATAGATATAGATGGATCTAAAACAGATAAAGATGGGTCATACTGTTCCACTCATGCATACAGGCTCTGAAGGAGAAAATAACCATAAACACAAGTTGGAAAATCCATATGCCAAGGATCAAAATTCTTCACTACAAGCCTTCATGGCCTTGATCTCTATCAAACAGTCTATACAGGGCATCATTGTGATTCACAGTGAAGAGGGATAAAACTTCTCTTCAAGGTTTCCCCATTTTCTGAAAACAATAATACTGATGATAAGTCCTGAGATCAGGAAAGGAAGAACTATTTCACTGAACTTGACATGCCATCTCCTTTCTCCTAATAATGGTACTATTATGAAATACTTATTATTTGTGTAACACTGGGCAAAGCACTTATTGTCTGCCTCAGTTTCCTTCTCTGTAAACTGCAATTAATAGCACATACCTCTAAGTGTTATAAGGATAAACATTTTAAAAGCATTTTGCAAATCTTAAAGTGAAAAATAAATAATTTTACTATTACCACTACTACTGTTACTACAACTACTACTACTACTACTACTACTACTACTACTACTACTACTACTACTACTACTACTACCACTACTGCTACCACAATACCACTACTATTGTATACTACCACTATTACCTCTGGGGGAGTTAGGTAGTATAGTGGATAGAGCAACAGTACCAGAGCCAGGAGGTTCTGAATTCAAGTCTGGTCTTAGACCCTTTTGATACTTTTAACTATGTGACCTTGGGCAAGCCACTTAACCTCACAATTAAGACCATCTCTCAGATGACTCCAGAGGAGAAAGTGAAGCTGATGACATTAGACAACACTTGCTCACTCAAATCCATCAACTGTTTGTCCCTGATGTCATGGTGTTCTTTGAGAATGAAGAACAAACATCATCATCATCATCATCATTATCACCACTACCAGCACCACTTACTGCTATTACTACAAATAACAACACTACCAACACTAGTACTTTTACTATGACTATGACTACTACCATTACTGCTTTGTCATCAATGATTTTCCATTTACCAAATTCAATTACATTTATTTTAATCCCAATTCTCTTTTCTGCATATTTTGATATGATTATTTACTTTCTACACCTTGGCCCTCTTTTCCCCCTCAGTTTCAGAGGTAGTTTGCTATCTCTCTAACTTCAGTTTCTATCTCTTTTGCTGCCTTATTATCTCCCTCCCCTTTAATACCAGAATACCATGAAGGTCTTACTTTGCCACTTGTCTCTATTCTCTGGTAGACTCATTTATTCCCAGAATTTGCAAGATCTGTATAGATGTCAATCAGATTTAATAGGCTGTTTATTCCTGAAGATTAAGGAAGGACTGCATTTTGTCTGAACTCTGTATTTCCATCATTCATTCAATTTGGTCATTTATTAAGTGATGACTATGTTTTAGGTACTAGATGGAGAGGGGCTGAGGAGCATAAAATATAATCTTTGCTCTCAAGGAGCTGTGAAGAAATCAACTTGTACATAGAAATCTAAATACAAAAATAAAGTAATAGAAATATAACATAGAAAGTAATTTGGGAAGGGGATCAAGAATAGTCCCATCTAAAAGAGAAATCTTGGGCTGTCTTAATGGGAACTAGGGTTTCCAAGATGTGGAAGTGAGGAGGGAGAGCATTTTAGTAAAGGAGAATAAGCTTTGCAAAGGTCTAAAGGTGGGACTGAAATGTTGTGTATGGGAGCAGAATGTAGGTTAATTTGGAAAATTGAGTCCTTGAGGGGGAATAATGTGAAGTATTTCTGGAAAGATAGATTTAAGCCAGATTATGAAGGGCTTTAGATGACAACAACAAGAGGAGTTTCCATAGAAGCAATAGGGAGTCATTGAAATTTCTCAAGCAGGGGATGTTATGGTTATACCTGTGCTTTCATAATTCTAATTTTCCAGCTGTGTGGAGGGTATATTGAAGGGGAGAATGTAGCTTCCATTAGGAGATGAATCCAGTAGTTTCAGAAAGAGATGATGAAAGTAAATTATAATTATGGCCATGTTAGTAAAGAGAAACGGGGACAGTTGGTAAGAGATGTGGAGGTAAAACTAGCAAGGTGGGAGGTGGAGATTTGGCAGAGAATGAAGGGTCAAACGTAGATAGTAGAAACCAGAAGAATGATAGTGTGCTTGACAGAAATAAGAAATTGCCTGGTATTGTTTGTCCATTTAAGGAGAGGAAGAGATGCTGCTGAAAACAAAATGGAAATACCAATTTTTAAAAAAAATATACTAGAGAAAATAGGAGACATAGGTTCCCAAAAACTTCGAATAATTTTCTAAATGATGAAATCAAGAGTGACTTTTAGAGAGGCTGGAATATATACCTAATTTTTAGGGCTGACATAATGGAAAAATGAATTCACACAGTACATCACTTGTTACTTCTGTTGTTAAAAAGAGTACCGGGTAATTCAACAAACACTACTCAACAACTTAGGGTACACTATTTCTCCATTAGTTCAATAAGGCATGTCTGTATTCTGTATAGAAATATTGAAATATATGCCAACAATTAAATGACAATCCTGAAGGGAAGCAGTTGCAACATAAAATGGACTTGGTTAACTTCATTGCTTTACATGTAGGGGAAACAACAGGCTATTTAAAAAAATACTTGTATTTTATAACTCATGGAAATACCACACAGCCCTTGTGTTCAAATATAGTGTCTCAGGGTCAAAAGAGAGTTCAAATAAAATTAAATCCCAGAGAACAAGGCTGTACACACAGACAGGCAATAGACCAACCATGTGATGTTCCCTAAGGCAGTTTCTTGGTGTCAGTTTGGGAAGATGTTAGCTCAGTGACAGTTATTTTCCCAGCTGTGCATTAGAGCTTTTGTGGTATATAGAGCTTTCTGAACAGGGTCAAAAGGCAGGCAAGTAACAAGAACTTCAGAAATAAATAGCACTCTATTCTAAGCAAGAAAACAATATACTTCATGGCTTACAAAAAAAATCTCAAAGATGTTTGCACATTATTAGAGTACATAGCTCTTACCTTAACAATTAGTGTGCTCTTTGCTCATGCTATATATCAAAGAGACCAAAGTAATTTCTTCAAGGTCTCTAAAGTGAGCTAGAAAATCTGAACCTGTAGAATTATGAAAGAACTCTCTTCCTTCCATGACTTTGGCTATATTGAAATGGGTCTCCTTGCTGTTTGGAATGCAAAATTCTTAAAAAATAAAGCCCTTGCTATGAAGAAATGATCATTGCGTGATGCAGTGGATAGAGCACAAGATTTCATTAGGAAGACTCATCTTCATGAATACAAATCTGGCCTGATAGTTGGTGACCCTGAATAAGCCGTTTAACTCAGTTTGCCTCATTTTTCTCATCTGTAAAGTCACCTAGAGAAGAAAATGGGCAAATCACTTCCACATCTTTGCCAAGAAAACCCCAAAATGAAGTCATAAAAAATCAGACATGATTGAAATATCTGAAAAACAACATGAATAAAAGACATAACAGAAACCTCACCTCCAAAAAAAATCCCATGAAACACCTTTCTCTTTTTGGTTAAAAAAAATAAGTAGTGGAATATTATGTTTATTACCCTGTCAGACAGTATCTTATACATTATTACCCTGTGTGTGCCTATGTTGACACAGAACAGAGACTACAAATGTGGAAAAAGTATGCATTTATATTTTTTTAAATTTAAAAAAATCTCTATATTAACTTCATCTTGTTTTTGGTAAGGGGAGAGCCTTTGTACTGCCTTTTCTTCAATATTTCTGTCAGTTACTTTTGCCTTCCAAATATGTGTCCCATTCTATGAACTTGTCAGAAGACTAAGTACTGAGAGGACAGATGGTACAGCACAAGTCTTTTTATTCTCATTTGATTGAAGTAATAGAATATCTGGCAAATATGGTCAGTGTAAAGACTAATGAATTGGAGTCCCAGGAATATAATTTGGATCCTATTTCTGGGACCTTAGGCAAGTCAGTGAACCTCACTGAGACAACTTCTATGTAAAATGAGGGAATTGTACTCTAGATGACCTCTAATGTATCTTCTACCTCTGGAACTATGGTCCTATGGCCCATGGTAGATAAATAATATTTATCTCCTCCCTTTCCTTATTTGTAAAAGGAAGGACTTTGCTTATTTTTTCTATTTTTTTAAAAAGAATTTTATAAAGGATGATGGAAGAGTGGGGAGTAGAAAGGAATAAAGAGGAAAATTTGGATGATGTAAAAACAAAATATAACAATAAATTTTAATTTTTAATTTTAAAAAATAGTAAATGAGCAATCTGAAATAGTTTTTTTTTCTAAAGATCATCTTTTGTAATTAAGAGACAATACTGGTTAACCAGGTTGGACAGTTCATCTTTGAAGGGAAAGAATATGAGGATTATTTATTTATCACAGAGACTGGGGTAGTTGCTAAGAACTGGACTTGGATGACATTTGTGTTTTGTTTTCATTATTAGAGTTTTCCCTCTACTTCTATGAGTGCTACTTTGATAAAGGTATAATCTCAGAGGGTCAGAGATGTGCTTTTGTATGCAAATCTAATCCTACTGAAACCAAGCTATGGTAATGTGTAATTTATATGACTTTGTTGTAGAATTAAGTGTTCTACATAAAAACGAATTTTTTCCATTTAATAGAAAATATATTCCTTTAATTACAAAAAGCAAAAAAAAATGATTTGTTACAAAAACAGTATTTCTAAAAATGCATCTTTTCCTGTTTTCTTAGACAGATTATTGGATAAGAAAGAGAACTGTGATTTCACAGAAATTTTGTTTATCAAGGCAGATTAGCCACTTCTCTGCAGGATTTAAAATCTTAAAAAGTTACCTAGAGCACTGTTAAATTCATTTACTCTGAATCTGCTTCTGAAATATATCAAAAATTTATCTCCCATGAAGCTCTTTTTGCCTTCAAGGACAGATACTACTCAAAATTTTAATGATTTAGTCATTAGTATGCATACTTATGAGAGCTGAACTTAATGATCTCTGAGGTTACTTACAGTTCTAATATTCTATGATTTCTGATGAATGGAAACATAGGATTTATACTAAGCAATCAGAACTTTTCTTCAGTCTCCCAAATGATCAGTAAAATGAGTTGTTAAGATTTTTAAATTTAATTTAGTTGTTGTAAGTGGTAAAGATTAAAGAGGAAGAAAAAGTAAGGTTCTTTTTACTTAGGGAGCTAATCATTTGTTAAGGGATATTTTAACATAGATAAGCAAAGTTAATTGAGTTATTTGAGAAAGGCTGTGATTTATAAAACTGAGGGGTTCAAAAACATTTTTACCTAGTAAGCACTAGAGTTAAAACTTAAATCAAGCCTCAAAATTTAAAGACTTTTTTTTCCGGGTGTTTTTTTCCCCTTGATATTGAGGTACTAAGACAAAATTTAATAGTTCAGATTTTTCAGGATGCCCAAATCCTATTAAGTGAGATAATGTGCATATAGAAGTACATATAGGGCAGCTAGGTAATGCAGTGGATAGAGCAACAGCCCTGGAGTCAGGCAGACCTGAGTTGAAATGTGACCTCACATACATATAGTAAACATTTAATAACTGTTTACTGAATTGGACCTGTCTAACTCTGCTTATGCATGACCTTGGATGAATCATTACCTTTTTTTTGAGTCTCAGTTATCTCATCTGTAAAGTGAGAGGTATAGGCTAATGATCATAGCTCTCATGTCCTAGAATTCCGAGTTTATCTTTGTTTATCTTTGTTGTGTTTTTTTTTTTGCAAGACAATGGGGTTAAGTGGCTTGCCCAAGGCCACACAGCTAGGTAATTATTAAGTGTCTGAGGCTGGATTTGAACTTAGGTACTCCTGACTCCAGGGCCAATGCTCTATTCACTGTGCCACCTAGCTGCCCTATCTTTATTTATCTTTGATCATCTCCTACCCTCCTTATCAGAATTCCACCTTCCTGACCCATCCTTCTCCTCATCCAAATATTCATTGTTAATTCTCACTGACTGTCACCCCACAGTGGTAGTCACTGTCTATTATGGCAGCAGCTGATCATGTTTGAATGTACCCTTTCTAAGGGTAATTTGATCTTTGAAATTCTGCCCATCTTCAAAGTTTAGTTCAAAAACCACCTCCATAAAACTCTCCTTAAACAAGGGACTAGCCAAGTGATTTTCTACCTCCTATTAACTTTCTCAGAATATTGCTCATACTGCTCTTATGCACTCATATTTTCTTTCCTTCTGACCTGGCAGCAATAATAATGAAGACTGAGCTTGCATTTAGAAGAAAATCTAGACTAGGTTACCAAAATCCTATTTTTCACTTAATTTTAAATTTAGCCTCTCTGAACCCACTTTTGCTTAAAATATTTGAGTTTGTTTTGTTACTTCCTGAACTTTGTGTTCATCCATAAAGGGACCTTTCAAGGTGAGAATTCCCTCTAGGTGCAGCAGATAGAGCACTAGCCTGGTAGTCAGGAAGACATGAATTCGAATGTGATCTCAGACCCTTGACACTTACAAGTTGTGTGACCTTGGGCAAGTCCCTTAATTCTTATGGCCTCACATCCAGGGCCATCTCCAGTCATCTTGATTCATATCTGGTCACTGGACCATGATTCCAGAGGGAAAAAAAGTGAGGCTGGTGATATATCACAGCATCCCCTCACTAAAATCCAATTCAGTTGGTTGTTATGGCATCACCTCCCGATGTCATGATCTCTTTTGAGAATGAAGGACAAGCATCATCATCATCATAGAAGAAGCAGGTTGCTGAATTTTGGTAAATAGAGTACTGGACCTGGAGTCAGGAAGACCTGAATTCAAATTCAACTTCAGGCACTTACTAGCTATATGACCCTAAGGAAGTCACTTAACCTGCTGGCTTCAGTTTTCTCATCTGTAAAATGTGCTGGAGAAGGAAATGACAAAGCATTACAGTATCCTTGCCAAGTGAGCTCATGGAGAGAAGAACACAACTAAAGAATGACTCAACAACAACACAAATGTCTAGGCAATAAATATCCAAAGAATAAATACAAAACAACTACAAGCTTCTTAAATATACAATAGCTAGTGAATGGAGTAGTGCATTAGCAATTGGAGAGTACTGGGAGAGGCATTCTTTTTTCAGATGTGATCCTGAGATTCTTGTTTGATCACTACTACTATTACTACCACTACTACTAGTATTATTACTACCACTAGTACTACTATTACTATTACTACTTGTCTTTCAAAGAACAAAGAAAACTATACCAACCAACCAAATGATTGAATGAGTGAATGTATAATTGTTTATTATAGTGAGAGGTATGCTGTGCAAAGCATCTTCTTCACTTGGCTATACCAGAATCAAATATCCCAGGGTCTGATGTTTAAGAAATAGAACTATTGAAGATGATCTGGCTACTGAGGGAGTCTCTTGGCCTTAAGTGGTTTTGATTCCCTCTGCCTCAATGAGGCAACCACAACACATCAACAGTGCTGGGCAAGTACAAATCTGTTCTGTGTGGTAATATATGACAACCTGGTACAGTCACTCAATAGTCAGTATGGTCTTTCTTCACAGACCAACCATCTCTGAGTTGTAATGGTCGGATCTATGGCAATATTCGATCTTCAAACCTTATTTGATAAGCTGGTCCATCTTAATCTGACACTTGATGGGCTAAGCATAGTGGTGTAGGTTTCTAAAATTTTTCAACATTTGTGATTCATGGCCAGCTTTTAAAGTGAGCTACCAACAAATTCAGTCATCTTTGTTCTCTGTGTATTTTAAGGATTTCTAATTGTTAACTTTAGTTCAAATGGATTCTGATGTTACTTCATTAAGGTACAATGTATGTAACACATTGAAAGAATGAAACCAGAGCAAAAAGGAAAGTCTTGGCTTTCCAAAAATAATCTTGGTGAGGGTATGTGTCAGCCTGGTAGATAGAGATGATGGCATTCAGAAAGGGCTTTCCTAAAGAGGTTGCTGACTAACTTGCTGTGTGTGTGTGTGTTTGTGTGTGTGTGTGTGTGTGTGTGTGTGTGAGTGTTTGTGTGCTTTGTGTGTTTGAGTTTTGAGACTTGTCTGCATTATAAATGGTCTAGTTTTTGCTGTTTTTTTGCTGTGAAATGATTAAATTTTAGAATTTATCTGGAGAGTCTAAACTAATAGATTTATTTATAATTAGATGGCTTGAAGAGAGCAAAGCAGAAATGTAGTATTAGAAAAGAATAAAGCTTTTTTCATCCTCTAAATCATTAAATAAAGGGAGGATTGGAAGTGTTAATTGACTATAATTTACTTTTATGAATTTCTGCTCCAAAATATTCTCTCAGTCTACAAAGTCAGTTATATCAGATCCAATAAGCACATAGAATATTTTATCTGATTTTTTTCACATTTCTGATTTCCTAAGACTAGTCTAATCTAGAATAGTTTGTTCTTGTATAGTCTGCATGAAAAATTAAGAATTATTTCTTTTCTATTTTGCTATAGAAGTGAAAATAATTTCCAAAGCTCTATAGTAGGCACTTATGTGAATATGTGGTTCCTAACTCTTGAAGTGATGAGTATGATAATAATATCTTCATAGCAGGCTTTTAGTGAGGAGCAAATGAAAGTTATGCATGTGTGTGTGTGTGTGTGTGTGTGTGTGTGTGTTGTCAATAGGCAATCACAACTTCAAGAAACTTGTAAAAACTAAGTTACCAAAGAAATGAATATGTGTGGGGATCACTGCTTCCTGTAGAGAAGTTAGTGGATAGATTATAGAGGAACCTAAGTTAATAATGTCATACTTCTGCCACAATATTTCAGGTCTCCTTTTTATACTTGGGGTCCAAAGCTCTTGCATTCATAATGTAACTTTCTGCAGATGGCAAAAGGAACATTCTATTTTTGAACTCCACCAAGGCCTTTCTTTTTTCAGCTCTGGGTTGGCTTTTGGGAGTCTATCCCTTTTATTTTTTCCATCCTCCATTTCCCAGGAATTGTGCCTTCTGTGTTCATCATCAACCCTCCCTGAGGTTGGGGGGATTTGGAGTGGGAGTTCCACTTTTTTCTATTGATCTTTCCTTCTCTAATTTTCCTCCCAGGCAACTGGATGGGGTTATGCAAATTATCCTGGGTCACTTCTAAACTTCCCAAAGGGAGTGAACCCAGAACCTTGTGTTCCCAGAGTGGGTGCTTCTGATTCAGAGGAAGAGGTGCAGCATCTTACTGTGTTTGTTTCCTCTGTTTTCTGGAATGAGCTGTGGGAAATCACGATCTTAGCCCTACTCTTCAAAATATTTTTTAGAACTTTGAAGTTTATTTTAACAGAAATAATCCTTTCTCTTCTGTCTCGGTAGCAGCTTTAGGAAATGATGTATTGTTATCTATTTCAAATTTCAAAGTTAGTTTTATAAATAATGCTTATTTTGTGGTGAAATTTTGCTGATTTGTTTCAAGTATGTGAAGGGATGACATTGAGTTTCAGAATTTTATTTGAGTTTCTTAGGATTCTCTAGAATTTTCTGCACATCACCATCATACCTTAGAACTTCCCTGAAGGCATTGTCACCTGAGAGCATCTTTTTTAATGGCAGCTGCTTCTCCAATTGGTCAGTTTCTTTTGGACCCTGGACTATGCCCCTAGATGAACCCTTCTCTCCTGCCCCTTTCTTTTCAACTCCCTTTTATGCTATCTTCCTCCTTTAGAATTCAAGAACCTTGAGGGTAGGGATTGTCTTTCTGTTCATATTTGTATCCCTAGGGTTTTAGCATGGATGATGCTACATACTTATGTAGCAAAGGCTATATACTTATTATTAACTATCTTATTTATTCCAAATAATTATCAACATTACAAATTTATATGCCTATAGGAAAGTTTTTATAACATGTATTTGGAAAAATAAAATATAAAAAATTCCCCCAAAAGCAAAAAAACCCTCAAATTTATCTATCTCTGGAAAGTACCTTTGAGATTCTCAAAACTATGAGAATGTTAGACTTACTAAAGAGAGAAATCTTAGTTATTTGTATGATGACCTCCTTCTAAAATGATTCATATAATATGAAAATAAAGTAGTTAAGTGACACAGTAAATAGAAATCCAGGAGTCATGAAAACTTGAGTTCAAATCTAGCATCATGTTTGAGGCTATTAACTATACGACCCTGGGCAAGCCACTTAACCCTGTTTGCCTCAGTTTTCTTATCTGTAAAATGAGCTGGAGGACAAGGCAAACCACTGCAGAATCTATGCCAAGAGACCCCCAAATGGGATAATAAAGATTTGGACACTACTGAAACTACTTTAGCAGCAACAACAATAAAATAAATACAGAAAACATAAAAATAGGAGAAAAAAGAGTTTGTTAATAAAATAAATGTTGATTGTAAATGTAACTACTTTTGCAGAATGAGATCACATTGCATTCATCTTTTATTGAACTTTTTTTTCCTGTTGCCATACTGAATCAAACATTTTTAGCCATTGACTTAGAATGTAGTTTTAGGAGGGAGGTCATCATACAAATTACTAAGAATCTGATTTTTAGCATATTCAATCTGTAGCATATAGATTGTGCTTGGAAAAAAACAAGTAAAGAAGAGGTCACTAACTCCTGGGGAACCACATTCAATTTCTAGATAACTCAAATATTAAGGAAATTTTTCTTTATATCAAGCCTAAAGCAGACTCTTTGGATCTTCCACCCACTCCTTATTCTGACCCTTGGAAGCCAAACAAAACAATTTTAATCCCTCTTCCATGTAGCAATCTTTCAAATAAGCACAAACAGGTTTTACTGTGGAGGTAATATATGGGTTTGACTATCATTGTTTATATATAATCATATGTGTGTGTGTGTGTGTGTGTGTGTGTGTGTGTGTGTGTGTGTGTGTATGAAACCATAAAAGCAAAGAAAGGAGGATGGGGGAAAGAAGAATGATGATATTGGTTGCCTATTGTGAGTTATATCACTATATAATTTCTTCTACCCTTCATTTTTTAAATTTAGCTGCAAAATGACATTTTTTTTTGAAAATGGAAAGGAAAATTGCTAATGATGGGGGTAGTCTCTCTCATGGTAACTCTCTTCTTTTGTTTTTTGTTTTTATTTTTAGATTTTTCAAGGCAATGGGGCTAAGTGGCTTGCCCAAGGCCGCAGGGATAGGTAATTATTAAGTGTCTGAGGCTGGATTTGAACCCAGGTACTCCTGACTCCAAGGCCCGTGCTCTATTCACTGCACCACCTAGCTGCCCGTAACTCTCTTATTTTGAATGATTCAAAAACTGGGAGTAAATAAAGCTAGAGTATACTTCTGATTCTAAGAACTACTTCTATAATCAAAGTCCAAGGGAAAGTTAGATGAGGGAAATTTGGAGATATTCTGATTTTTTTATATATAACCAAACTTTTAAGATAATTGTATGTGAGATACATGCAATAATCACACACATGTGTCAGTATAAGATTTATTTAATGAATATAGCAGTTCAAGAATGGCAAAATGATTAATAATTCAAATAGTTCACTATTAAAAATCTGATGGATATAAGGTGACCATTGAGAGAGAAGAGAAGGAATGATAGACAAATAGTTTGTCTAAAAGAGTGGTTTAGAAAGTTTCTTAGGGGGAAAAAATGTGCTTTGCAGAAGGTTTATGAGAATTTGAAGTTGATGAGACTGGCAGTCTTGAACTAGGGGAAATGGGCTTCCAGTGAGAAGAAATTGTTATTCATTGGAACTGACAAACAGAATGATACTCCGGAATCCCCTTCTCAGAAAGGCAATCAACTGGCAATCAACATCCCTATCAGTTTGGGGTGATTTACATTCTACCTGAAGCCAAAGTTGTGAATGAAGTACCCACTAAGTGCCCTTCAGATCTGATGTTGTTCTAGGACACTTCCATCTTGAGAACTGCCAGGTATATTATCCAAATTCTTCCCATTGTAACAATAAATATCAGTCCATTTAAGATTCTTACAGTCATTTGTGTAAAGAGAATAATAATAATAATTATTATTTTTAATATAGCATCTGATTTTACAGAATTCTTTAAGGCTTATACTTTACTATAATAATTTTATTTGACTTTTACCACGGCCTTTTTAAAAATAATTTAACTGAGATTCAAAGTTTATGTTGTTTGTCTATTGTCTCACAGCTAGTAAATAAATGTCTAAGAGTTCAATCCAGACTTTCTTGTTATCACAGGTCCATCTTTCTGTCCATTGTACTTGTACTACCTTTAAATATATAATATATAAATTGAAGATACAGAATTAGATTCTTCCTCTGCAACTCCATGAGGCTATTTTAACTTGTTCCCTCATAGTGCTCTGCCTCTCAAACACATAGGTAGGAAAAATCTATAGTGGCTAGTTCTGTGGTAAGGAAATCCAATTTTACCCTCCCTATCAAATCAAAATTTAAAGAATGTTTTCATATCTTTTGGACTCTAAAACAGAGATTGAAAGATTTGAAATAGTATTCAGCAAGTGTAATTAAATTCCAAGAGCAAGTCAAGAAAAATAAAAGCAACGACTCCTCGATACTTGTTAGCTTCATAACTCATCAAATCTGTTACTTCCATTTTGACAAGAAAAATGTTTTGACACTTCGTGCTTGCTCTAGACTCATCAGATTTGCTAGAAAGTTTATGAGTCAAGATGCCTCTGAAAGGGAAAATGCTTAGGTTTGTCTTGTATTATTTTCTATCACTGGAACAGAGACTGACCATCAATCCCAAGGTAGTACAGTGAGGAACCCCAAACTAAGCCCATTTGCTCATTGTTTGAGCCTTGATTGGTTTTGGACAGAAATCCTGAGGGCTGTCCCTTCCAGACTGATTTTTTTTTGACTTTGAAAAAGAGGATATTCTTTGCTTCATTTCTTACTCATCTTCCTTAATCACTGGAGTCTTACTCTCCCAGTTTATTCATTGACTCATTCATTTATTTATGACATAGGGAAAGTGATCATCTTGGCTTCTTGTATTGAATGGTCTTTGCCTCAGTCAAACTGTGACCTGGGAAAAACCTTATTTAGATTTAAAAGTCCAAGGTCTCCCGCTGCATCCTAGGTCATCTCCACTTGCCCTCATCCATATCTGGCTACTCTGGAGGGGAATGTGAGGATGGTGACCTAGCAAAGTACCCCTTCACTTAAATCAGATTCAATTGTTTGTCATGACATCACCTCCCTGATGACATCATCCTCTTCCAGAGCAAAAGACAAGCAACAACTCATTATGGTAGGAACTCTTCTCAGGATAGGTAAAGTGAAGCTAAATTTTATTTTGTTTTTATGCAATTATTTGCTTTTTCATCCATGTCTATTAGTTTTAAAAGTTCTGTATTACAAAACAACTTCATTATTTAAAATTAAACCAGTAAACTGTAAAATTTCTGTTGAGCTTTCACAAATTATTTCCAATTACATTATTTCTTAAGGAAAAAAATCTTTACCTACTCATCAGTTTCATCATTCATCAAAAGTTAATGTTGAGTATCAAAGAACCACAGTATAAGGGGCAGCTAGGTGGTACAATGGATAAAGCACTGGCCCTGGAGTTAGGAGGACCTGAGTTCATATTTGACCTCAGACACTTAATAATTATCTAGCTGTGTGACCTTGGGCAAACCACTTAACCCCATTGCCTTGCAAAAATTAAAAAAAAATCCACTGTATAGATTTAGAAGTTATAGCACTATCTTAGGAATTAATTTATATTGGGGTTGTTAGGGTCTGTTGACTAGTGGATAGATTTCATGAGGTCTTTGAACCTGAATAGGAAAAAAAAAAGATTACATCTTTATTTCAGTATAACTGATTTCTTTTGAAGTCACGTTTATTTTATTTTATACATTTAAAAATTTTATTCTGAGAAGAGCTTGATAGTTTTCTCCAGACTGTCAAAGGAGTGTTTGACACAAAAAAAGGTTAACAATCTCTTAAATTAGACTCAAGTCTCTAGCATTAATTACAACACGGTATATGGAATAAGATGTTGCAGGAATACTAAGGAAGATGAAATTGGGAAGAGCAGTTGAACTTGACAATTATTCATTGACTCATTGATCAATTGACAAAATATGTACAGAAGTACTGTTTATTGTTGTTCATCCTTCATTTTGGAAGAGGACCAATGACATCAAGATGGCAATCTCTTAGCTTGCAAATGAATTAAATTTAAGTGAGGCAGAGTCATGTAAAATTATCAGCCTCACTCTCTCCTTCTCCAGAGTATTCAGGGTCCTATGATAAGATTTAAGCTGAAGGGACAGCTAGGTGGCACAGAGGATAGAGCATCAGCACTATAGGCAGGAGGACCCAAATTCAAATCTGGCCTCAGACACTTAATACTGACTTAGCTGTGTGACCTTGGGCAAGTCACTTAATCTCCTTGCCTTGCAAAAGCCAAAAAATAAAAAAAAAAAGAATTTAAGCCAGGATCATTGACAATAAATCTGAAGAAACCCTTATCAAAGGCACTGTACTTTTAAGGGTACTCAAAAAATTATTCTTAAATTATTTAAAAGAGAGAAAGATTCCCAGAAGAATAGAAAAAAATAATCATGTGTGGAATTATAAAAATAATGGGGACTTGTAATATTTTGTAAAGATATATAAATATATATATATATATAATATACTTACTTTCTTACAGATTTACAATTTTCATGAAATAGCCTATGTACAGAATATGAATTTTTTCATTGAGAACATATTACAAGAACATGTTGGAGCTGATTTTGGAGCTGATTTTAAAAGAAAAATACTAGCTGCTTTCACAGTCATATAACAAAAGAGCCTTGGTAAATAAGAGGTCTCTATTTGACTTAGTAAAAGAAAATGGTACCTTGAAGATTTTCTTCAGTCAAAGTACATCTTACCCATACATTAAAACTATCCAAGTCTATGTCAGATGCAGCTACTAAAATAATTTGTGTTCAGTGATTTGCTAAGTACTGACACTAATCAAGATTCCCGTTGTGTTCACAAAATGTTTTGTCTGTTTTTTTTTAAAAGTATGATGGAACATTTATTGCTTCACGAATAGGACTCTCAGCTTTGCACTTTTTCTCTGACTGTCTCTCATGCATGGAAAGTTTTCTCTCTTCCACTCTGACTATTGACCTTCCTAGTTTTCTTTGTATCCCAACTAAAATACTACCTTTACCTAATTCTTGTACTTTTTCTCTTTTAATTATTTCCTATTTATAATTTGCTTTGTGTATATTTGTTTATATATACAAAACAAGCTATAAATAGGAGATGTTATTGGGGGTTTTATTGACTTTATATGGATTATACCTGATGGATCCTGGTGGATATTCCTTTCATTTCTAAATCTATGTGTTTCTGACTCTTCACTAAGAAAGATTTTATTTATTTTGTTTTATAATTTTCCCCCCCCCATTCTTGCTTCCCTCCCCCCGCACAGAAGGCATTCTGTTAGCCTTTACATTGGTTCCATGTTATACATTGATCTCAGTTGAATGTGATGACAGAGAAATCATATCCTTAAGGAAGAAAAATAAAGTATGAGATAGTAAAATTACATAATAAGATAACAGTTTTTTTTCCTAATTTGAAGGTAATAGTCTTTGGTCTTTGTTGAAAGTCCATAATACTTTCTCTGGATACAGATGATATTCTCCAATGCAGATAGCCCAAAATTGTCCCTGGTTGTTGCACTGATGGAATGAGCAAGTCCATTAAGATTGATCATCACCCTCAGAAGAGATGAGAATTTTCAATAGAAGACTCAGATCAATAAGATTACAAATTCTCTAAATATAGATGAGGAAACTGAGACAGTTTAAGTGACATATACATGGTCACAGTATTAATAATTGACAGAGATGCCACTCAAACTCAGTTGCTCTGACTCTAAAATCTACATTTTTAACTTCAGGACTTCTTAAACATTTAGTGTCATTAGAACGCTTTGGCAATCTAGTGAATACTAATAGACTACTCACAATAATGTTTTTAAGTGCACAAAATAAAATATTTAACATTATAAAACAAATTGTTCTTTTCAAATAAAAATGTAATCCTACCCCCAAGTTCATGAACCTTGAAATACATATCCGTGGAAATCCAAAATGCAAATTCCTAGCTTAACACAACAAAATTTTCACACTATAAAAGATGGGAAAATAAAATGAATTTCCAAGTCCATGAGAGAGTTAGTGCTTTTAAATTTGAAGACTAGAGAAAGTTCATGGACATAATTAAGACTCATCAATAGACTATATTTTCTTTCACTCTGACTCTGTTGTAGGGTATCTGAGTGGCGCAGTAGACAGATCCCTGGTACTGGAGCCAAGAGACCCCAAGCCCCCCTACCACCCCTTAGGCCCAGCATCCACCTGGCCCTATGGTCCCAGACAGGCCTTCCAAAAATATAGTACCTGGTAGTAGAGAACTATGAAAGGAGGGAGTTGCAATCAGCAATGGCAATGGTGGAAAAATATGGAAGTAACTTTTGTGATGGACTTACCATTAAGAATGTGATCCACCTGCGACAGAGTTGTTGGTTTGGGAACAAAGACTGAAGCACATTTTTATTATTATTATTATTATTATTATTATTTGGAGGGGGGTGCAGGGCAAATGAAGCTGGGTGGCCTGCCTGGAGCCTCATAGCAGGGAGATTGTTGGGTGTCTGAGGCTGGATTTGGACCCGGGTGCTCCTGACTCAAGGGCCAATGCTCTGTCCGCCACCCAGCCACCCCTACTATTATTATGATTTTATTTTATTTTGGGTCTTTTTTTTTCTTTTTTTGGTTTTTTCAGGACAGTGGGGTTGGGGTGGCTTGCATGTCACATGTCTGGGTGATTGTTGGGTGTATGGGGCCGGATATGGGCTCAGGTGCTCCTGGCTCCAGGGCTGGGGTTCTGTCAATTGCACCACCTGGTCATACCTACAATTATTACTATTATTTTTTTATTTTAATTTTTTTCTCTCCCCTTTACTTTATCACTCAAGTGAGTCTATATCTTGTGGTGGGAGGGGGGTATTCTGTTTACTCTTAAACAAGAATATTTTATTAACATACAAAAAGAGAATAAATAAATATTAAAATCAAGACTCATCAATAGAAATAATAAATTGATGTGAATTTGTTAGATTTTTTGCTTACTTGTTACTTTTCCATCTAAAATATATTAGCAGCTTTATGAGTATTATTTTTATATATTTTGACTGACATCTACCACTTTTGCATCATATACATTTTTAATCAAGTATAATTTTTATATATAATTTTAAAAAAATCTTATGTATAACCCATCTGTCCCAAAAGTCTGGTCTCTCATGGATTGGGTCTGATCTTGGGAATTACTTAAGAAGGTTCCACTTGTATTCTTTTTTGTTTGTTTATTTGTTTGTTTTTTGTCTTTTGCAAGGTGACAGGGTTAAGTGACTTACCCAAGGTCACACAATTAAGTAAAAATTATGTGTCTGAAGTCGAAGTTAAACTCAAGTCCTCCTGACTCCAGGGCTGGTGTTCTATCCACTGTGCCACCTAGCTGACCTTCCATCTATATTCTTTTGTTAAAATAATCTCATATGTAGCTTATGCTTAGGTTTCTACATGCATGGAAAAAAGAGACCCAATCCCGTAGAGGTATTCCATATAACAACTGATAAT
Organism: Macrotis lagotis; assembly: GCF_037893015.1. NCBI lineage: Eukaryota > Metazoa > Chordata > Mammalia > Peramelemorphia > Peramelidae > Macrotis > Macrotis lagotis. The sequence continues at coordinate 183,040,846 of NC_133658.1, read as the reverse complement.
TCAAAATGAGATAGTATTTATTTTACCCAACAAAAAAGTACTGAAAATGCAAAGCACTCATAGAAGCCCATAAACAAATATTGAAATCACACAAATACTCCAACATAGTCTGACTTGGAAGGAGTCAAATGTAATCATTTAATTCTGGTGACTGCCTAACTCACACTGGTTCCTCTTCCCAAGACTTTAATCCTCAAAGAGGGTGAGTGAATGAATGAATAAAAATTTTTATAAATTTATATTATAAATTTATATTATATATATTATCTATTATAACAAATCTATAGATTATATTATATTATTTATATTTGTTTTATAAATAAAAATGTATGTGGCAGACACCATGCTGGAGTTTCCAATATAAAAGTGAAGACTACACCTGCCCTCAGGAACTGACATTCTTATAGAGAAGAGGTTACAAATATTTGGGGTTGGTGACTAGGGAAGCTATACTTTGATTTAGAAAGAAACATAATAAAGTATAGTGAAAAATGCTTTCCAGAAGTAATGTAGGTATTGATTTGATTATGGTTCTAGAATTGGAAAGAAATGGGGATGGAAAACAAGACAGATAGCAAAAAGATAGGGTGAATGTGCCTTCCGCTTCTACTAAAACTTTTCTCTTTAATCTGACTGATTCTATCCTTTGGGTTGGGAATGTTTACTTTCAAAAATCTCTCCTCTTAGATCACTTGAGCATACCTTGCAGGTATGCTATCAGTGACTAAGGTGCCACTGACTTTTGGATTTGGAGAGCCCCCTTTCAGGTGCAGAGTTTCTGATTGGTGCTCAGAAAGGGAATATTCATTAGTAGCTTAGTAGTCAGTGGAGGAAAGGAGAGCAGGTGTGGAGCGGTACTTGTAGCACCCTACAATGTAAAGCATCATTAGGTGCTTCTGGGCAAAAGAGTTTTTTAAATTCTTCCAGCATCTCAACTTGTCTACTTCCTTTTCCCCCTCCACCAAAGGAAAGGCATGGAAGGATAAGTAGTAAGACAAAGGCCTGAAAGAAAAGCTATTTTTTACTACAAGACAGACAGTGAAGTGGTTCCTCTGATCGGAATACATCCTCCTACAGGTAGCCCATCATTTTGTAGGTAGCATGAGTCTGTAAAAATCAAATCAACATCCATCCTCTCATAAAGATGGAAATGGACATACCTATGCTTTACATGGGATACTATTTTCCTGACCCCCAGACAAAGGAAGATCCAGAATGTATAATTTCAACAAAGTGACTGGAAATACTCCTATTTAATCCTTCTCCCCTTATATTTGTACACTAAAAACATGAATAGACCTTTTTTAATTTGGATAAATGAAGACTTGAACAGTGATGGCTATTTTCAAAGTGGCACAGATCAATACTTTGTCCCCTCCTCTCCCCCCCCCCCGACCAATGACAACAGTATTGTTTTCAAATATTGCAAGTTATTTGAAGTAGGATAGTTGAATGATCAAAAAGGTCATTTGTAACTGGTGAAATCTTTTTTAGAAAGATTTTATTTATTTTGAGTTTTACAATTTTTCCCCTAATCTTGCTTCCTTCCCCCTAACCCCCCCCCCCCAGAAGACAGTCGGTTAGTCTTTACATTGTTTCCATGGTATATATTGATCTGAGTTGAATGTGATGAGAGAGAAATCATATCCTTAAGGGAAAAAATAAAGTATAAGAGATAGCAAAATTAGATAATAAGAGAAGTTTTTTTAATTAAAGGTAAGTGTCTTTGGTCTTTATTCAAACTCCACAATTCTTTCTTTGGATACAGATGGTATTCCTCATCCCAGACAGCCCAAAATTGTCCTTGATTGTTGCATTGATGAGATGAGCAAGTCCATCAAGGTTGATCATCACCCCCATGTTGCTGTTAGGGTATACAATGTTTTTCTGGTTCTGCTCATTTCACTCAGCATCAGTTCAAGCAAATCCCTCCAGGCTTCCCTGAATTCCCATTCCTCCTGGTTTCTAATAGAACAGTATTGTTCCATGACATACATATATCACAGTTTGTTAAGCCATTTCCCCAATTGAAGGACATTGACTTAATTTCCAATTCTTTGGCTGCTATGAATATTTTGTACAAGTGATGTTTTTACACTTTTTCATAATCTCTTCAGAGTATAGACACAGTAGTGGTATTGCTGGATTAAGGGGTATGCACATTTTTGTTGCTGGTGAAATCTTTTAATCCTCAGTTCTATTCATTATGAACTCAACATTAGAAAGCCCTTATCCATTCTTTTAGGTTTATAATCTCCTTGAGGATAGGGACTATTTTTTGACTCTTTTTATTCCCAACACAGTGACTGACACATTAGATATTTAATAAATATTTATTGACTATTAAGTCTTATTAAGAGATAAGTAAATTTGTGGGGAGAGGTGTAGATGTACTTCTTAATAAATGATTGTGGATTGAGTTGTGTAGTAATGGATGAAATCAGGACCATCTCCCCTCAGATGCTGAACCTGCATCCTGGTCAAAGCAGCCTAAGAGATCAGGTAATACTCATTGGGAACCTCTGATTGTGCCATCATGTAGTTTCATATAATGAAAAATTGGGATCAGAATGACTTTATAAGGGTTCTACAGAAATTTTTATTGCTGCTACTTCTCTAATTTATTTTCTATGTCTTAGAGTGCCTAGGTTAGGTGGTAAAATGGAAATAACTCCTGAATTGATCCCTGTGCTTTGAGGATAAAGCCAATAGGTCAGTACTATCTGACAGGCATTGCCCCTATAAGAGAAAGTGAATGGAATAAAGTAAAATTGCTTATCTTTTGTTTCAACTATAGGAAAGTGATTGCTACTGGTCATATCTTTCACACTTATTTTTCCTCCAAATATGTATTTCCTACTCCTTTCACACTTCCTTTAACTTATCCGACCCCCTTTCCCCACCAGGGAAAGAAAGACAAGCAGAAGGAATGAGTGATGACATTGGCTCAACAGCCCCAGTCTTGTCCCAGATGGCAAAATAGTGCTCTGACCCATTTTTAGCCTAAGGGAAAGGAATAAAAGACCTGAATCCAGTTTAGGTCTGTCTTTTGGGAAATTAATAAAAAATATTAAAAATCAAAACCATACAATTCTATCACAATCTGCTCAGGTCTTTGGCTAGGAAATCCTAAAGTTTGGGAGAATAGTCTAATAATTTCTCTGACCTAATTTTGATCTGTGCATACTAAGTTATTCATTGGTGCCTTCCATGGAACTCCCATCTGCATATAATTAATACAAAGATATATACACAAAAGAAATTATAAAGTGTGTTTTTAGATGGAACAAAATTAGGAAATAGTATTTCTTAATAGAGGGAAGCATCTGGGAAACAAACACCTTCTATTAACAGAGAAGGAATTGGAGGAATGCAATTATTTACAAATCTCAAAAGAGATGGTCACAGACAGAAGTCTCTAGACTCAGAATGTTCATCTCAAACTGCTTGCAGAGACTTTTTAATCTCTGTTATTGTGTGACCACTTCAATGCCACTGCTCATTGTCCCATTCTCTACTGTTTTCCTCTTCTGGTACAGACTCAGTTCTTTTTTAAGATTTTTGCAGAGGCAGATTAATCTCCCCCTCCCCCAGAACAGATGATTGAGCTACTCCTTCTCAGGCTAAAATAGATTGCTGGGACCAGTACTACAGTGTACAGAATTCAGCTGGGTTTTAGACTTTTCCTTTTTGCCTGTTTTGTTTGAACAACTGGTTCCAGGTTTAATGATACCAGGGAAATGCAGTTAGGAAGAAAACTGGACAAGTGAGATTTGATTAATTTTATACTTATTAGAGGAAATTGCTATGTAACTGTATTTAGAATTATTGGTTTAGATTGTTTTAAATTGTATGCATGCACATATGCATCTTGTATGTTACATTAAAGCTTTTGTGAAATGAAAGCAGTTTCTCATAAAAATCTTTAAAAGTGTCAGAAAGTGCATCTTTGTTAAAGGCATTGTATAGCTTTGTTTTGCAATATTATATTTATACAAACAGTGAGCTTTGGCTGGAACCAGTGGCATAGAAGCCTTATTGTCAAGGGTTATTTTTTTGATCGGAAAAGTGACAGTTTTATTATATAGAGGTAAGCATGGAGATAATATTTTCTCTATCTCTTTCTGGCTATGAGCAGGAAGAAAGAACAAGCAGGACTCTTGGAACAGAGAGTGGCCATATTTAGGAAAGGTAGTTCTTTCTAAGAGTTTAGGTCACTGAGATTAGTAGTATGCAATCAGAGGAAGGGTGGAACAATTAAGAGCAGAATAATATTTAGGACTTTTGATAAAAAGCCATTCAGCAGTTTACTGGAGGAGATCAAGATAACTCTATAGGTGAGATAAGTAGAAAGTAAAGCCAGCCAAGGTTAAAATTAACTTTACTACTATGAATATCAGAGCCCAGGATTTTACTTGTAACAAGATATTTGCATTTCTTTAACTATTAATCTGTATTGTATATATATTTGTATACATGGAACAATTATAGCAATTAAATATAGTATTACTATAAGAAGTTATATTTTTTAAAGAAAGGACAATACTCAACTAGACCCCACATTGAAAGCTGAGATTTAGGTAGTCATGTCTATAGGAAATTTGGCAGGTCAGTATATAATCATTCCAAAGAACTCTTAGGGAGAATCAACTGACATCTACAGGGCTGGTCTTGTACAATCAAGTCATTGTGATATTGAGAACCATTACATGACCCTGGAGTGGAAAACGAAAATGGCCCCTATCAATTTCAATTTGCTACTTTAAAGCACTGATTGTTAATTTTTACTTTCTCTTTTTTACTCTACTTATTTTTTGACCAATAAGATTTTCTTTATCAATGCTATATGATGAGACAATGAATTATCAACAGTAAAAGTTATTTCTCTTAATACTTTGAATTGCTTGAACCTATGTGTCTGTATTTGCCATAGTTTTGGAGGAACATAAAAAAGTAGAAACTAATAAATTTGTGAGTTATGAAAAAGTCCTTTGAATTTCATTGTATTAGAAATCCATTACTGATTTTGGGAAGAGCAGTGTCTCCTATTTATCATTTTTCCCTTTAACATGTTATTGATAAATATTTTATATACTTCCATGTATTAAAAAGTTTTATTTAGCCAACAAATTTAACAGAGGAAGATTGAAAATATGCATTAATTTATTATATATATATATACATATATTCAAGATGTTCTTTTGCTCAAATAACAATTTCCTCTGAAATATCTAGAAGACAGCAAAGCCTCAGTTGCAGTCTTTACTAGAATGTCACCCATACATGTTAGCCTAGGAGCTCTTAGAATATTACTGAAAAACTTGTTCTTTGTCAACAGTTTTGTTGCCATTTATAATTTATTGGTTTGTTGCTTTTTGAACAAAAGAATTAGATGGGAAGTATTAAAGACTCAATGGGACAATTGTTCCAGTTTTCTACCCCACATTATGGCAGAGGGGGAGAGAGAGAGAGAGAGAGAGAGAGAGAGAGAGAGAGAGAGAGAGAGAAAGATAAAAGCTTATTCAAAGGGATTTTTTTCCTTCCACTTAAAAATACTTATTTCTTTCTATGTACAGAATTGAATGAATCTTGTTTCTTTAGCAAGTGCTTTGACACAGTTCAATTCAGAAAACAGATTTGCCTCTGTCAAGTTTATCAAAGAAAAATGATATGTTAATACAATTAGCTGGAGAGAGTGGATAACATTTCTTCTAGAAGTTATGATTTGAACTTATGCCTGCTCTTTTGTATATTTTTAATTATAGTAATGCTTTACCTTTATAGAGGTTACTTATCTGCTAATCTTAACTATCTAGAAGTTAGCTGAGATGGAGGAAATAAAGGGGGGAAATCAGAGTTTTTTTAGCTTTAATAGATAGATATGACCTTCATAAAGTTCATGTACTAAAACTAAGAATTTATTTTGAAAAATTCCTCAGGTTCTCACTCAGAGTTTTTATTGGTACTTTGTGCACAGTTGTATGTTACAAACTTCATTATCTAGCTTCAACTGAATATTTAGAAGCAACAAAGCTTAAGGGTGGATTGCTGGAAGCAGATAAGCTTCAACAGCAAGAAATTATTACCATTTTCTTCCAGCTAACAGGAGAAAGAGAAATAATATGAAAACAGAAGTAGGAATTAAAAAACATAGTAATCTAATGCCTTGTATTGTGGAGGTTCAAATATGTGTACTATTAATAATTTTCTTAGAGCATCAATATTCTATAGCACAATTCAACAATCGATGTTTATATTGGTAATAGTCATCAAGAAAGGATTGAGATTAATTTTAAGTATGTTTGTTTTAAGAGGCAGTTTTCTTTTAAGGAACTTAGGGAATTCAGGTTTACTTACTTGGAAAAATTATCTTATGTAAAATGAGCTCATCTTTAATATATTAAATAAATTAAGTTTCTTCTGGTATTAATGGTCAGGTTTAAAGTTTCCAGAACTGAATTTTATCCTTCAGTAGGTTCTACAGTATAAATACAAACTAACTTTTTTGTTAAATGTGGTAGCAAAGTAATGCCATCATAAAAAAGCACAAGAGACCAAGATGACTATAATATACTGAGACAAACTAATTCCTTTTCATCAAGTTATGAGTTATGTGATTGACTGAGCTGTGGATCCTCGGAATGCAACTCTTAGCCTTGCTCAGTTTGGGCATGCATCTCTTGCTTCACCTGTTTTTTTCATAGGCATGGTTGAAATGTTGGAGCCACATGGGTAGTTCTAGAAGACAGACAATAGAAATGCAATGGACCTTCCAAATCCATGGCTAACATTTAGGACAATGCTATAGTTGTGAGATGGGGGGACATGGACTGATATTGGTTCTAGCATCACCATATCTCAGCTTATCTTGCTTCTAGAAAATTTTTTCCAACACTAACATGAAATGACCATATGATGGTGTAGCGATCATTTTGGGAATTGTCAAGATCATAAATAAAAATTCTAAACACCTTTAAAGCAGGAGCTATATTACATGTTGACGAATTTCCAAAGGCACAGAGCATGGTGCTGAGTCAATATAATGTAATAAAAGCATAAAATGCTCCTCTTGGTAGAAATCAAGTTTATGTTTAAAATTCTAAAGATTCCTAGAAATCAGATGCACTGCAATATTAATAATGAAAGTAGAGATAGCAAGGGACCCTCACGATTTAGTGATCAATTAATAATTGTTCTAAACATCTTGAACATACCTAGGCAAAGTCTCAATGACATTGTTTAAATTCACTACTAGAGTCCCATGAAGTTATTTTATTTATAATAACAAAGAAAGCAGATACATTTCGAGATTTAACCAAAGTCAAACTATTTCTTAAATTAGGGGCTATGTTTTGGTATGGGTAAGAGCAGGCAGAAGTACATCTTCCTTTCAAAACTTACAAAGATACTTTTTCTTCTCATCCTGAAAATTATGAACAAGAGTAGAATTGAGGCCTGTAGATCAATTTTTAGGCATATAACTTCAATTTGCTTTTTGTCAAAACATATCACTTGATCCCTGATAACCTAGCCACATCAAGTGAGTTTTCTGTACCCTCCTTATCTCTGCTAGGTATTGTAGGGGAAGAATATTGCCAGAAGGTGGCAGGAGGGGAAAGTTGAAACAAAAATTTTATTTTATCTTTATTCTTAAATTGGATAATCAACTTCCTGAATAATTAAGAATTAGTTGTGATTTTGTTGTGGTTTTGTTGGTTTGTCTACTTTGATTATAGC